>NW_024713129.1:23887034-23910093 GCF_018991925.1 Homarus americanus
AAACCTGCTCATATTGGTTGGCAGGTGGAAACTGAATGTGATTCAAGATAACAGGTTGGTCCTGGCTTCATGGTGATTGTAGCTATAGTGTGTATTGACTGGGTGGATTTGCATTCTTATTAGGTCTCCAGCCCAAAGAGAATGACCATAGCATTAGATTTCCTCCTTTGTGAACTTTGTGATAGAAAGAGATGGTTAATTTTAATGTCAGTCCCCAGCAGTCAAGAGAAGATATGTGCAGTTACAAGATTGGCATTAATTTGAAAGATTCTGGGTATTTGCATGAGAGAATGTAATTGCATATGTACACACGGTTAAAAGAGTATCTGCACATTTTGCGCGAAGCAGTCTGGCACCACAGTCGATGGATATTGCAAAATGCCATACAGTAAGTCCTTGCTTAATGTCGTCCCACTTAACGTTTTTCAGTACTACATCGCTGAACTTTAAGAGACCAAAAATTCGTCTAACGTCCCGGTGATTCGATACTACGTCGTTTTGCGTCGTCACTCTCTACGGTACATCACCCGCTCTTGTCTGGCCGCGCTACGCTCTCTCGGCTCGGCACGCTGCTCTCACTTGCGGAACTTCACAGCATCCCTGTACAAGGAGACTGCTACACACGAACAATGTGGTGGTCGACAAAGTTAAGAAGAAAACCCAGAAATTCAAGTCGTGGGTTAGGACAAATGATGAACAGGACAGGAGGATGTATGCCAGATCCAGGAACCAAGCAAAGTCAGATGGCCATTTTTTTTAAACACTCGGGGCAGCATGCCCGAAGAGTAATCCCAAATATAATAACCTGTCAAATGGAATCATCAAACTCGAATATCAATCCCGAACATCGGGCTGCTATTTAGTAACCCGAACGCCACAACTCGAGATGGTTGGTACGCCTTATCCAAGATAAATGTAAACAAACCAGGTCACCACCACCAATTATGCCAGTGTCTGCTCCAGCAGGAACACTTGGATCAACTGATCCAACATCAGGATCACCCATGCCACCACCAGCACCATCAACATCCAGTCAGTGGGGGAAGAAAAGGAAGCAGGTAAACAAGAGCAATGAATGCTTCAATGCCATTATTAAAGACAGTATGCAAAAACTGAATGGTGCTATATTGGAGACTTTAAAGGCCTTCACAAGTACATTATCAGCCCAATCTGTGCGTAATGTATTTTGAGCAAGCATTAGAGTTGTTGACTGATGGCATATGTCAAGAGTGCAGTCATAATTCCACCTCTGTCCTTGGGCAACCTAGTTAAATTATGAAGACTTTGCCATCAGTGCCATAATTGATTATGTATAAACTGTAATTTTTTCTTTCTCTCTCTGTTTACTGGTTTTTTTCACTTAATGGAGAATATGTAATATTTTTTCATGTTCTAACATTTATGATTTTTGTTTTCTTGTGAAAATAAATAGATTCATTCAACTTATTTTGTACTGCAATGTCAGATATTTTTACTTTTATCCTCTTCACCAGTGATCAGCTCGTTAGCCGCTTGGGCGATTGGTCACGTCTCTGATTACTTTTCCTTTTCTTTCATTCTCTTCACTAAAATATCGGCTTGTTAGCCGCTTGGGCGATCGGTCATGTCTCTGTTATGCACTGTTGGCAAGTACTGGGCATGCACCGGCTCCTGAATGTACCTGAACCTGCTCCAGTGTTGGTCAAGTCTTGTCTTGAACGAGCTCACACTCAGTGCCGTCACAACACTTTCTGGTAGATTGTTCCAAGCGTTCACAACTCTCATTGTCAACATACACACCTAGGTCCTTATCACATTCAGTCTCAAATAGTGCAGTTTCTTCATCCTGTTTGGACATATGATACGCCTCCTTACCGGTGGTACGCCCCAGGTGCATCCTCTTACACTTCGTGACATTGAATCTCAGCAGCCATTTCTTCGACCATTGAAGAAGCCGCAAGTCCAGAAAACTGTGAGGGCAAACTTTTTCGGAGTGAGAGTTGTGAACTCTTGGAACAATCTACCAAAAAGTGTTGTGACAGCAAAAAGTGTTGTGATGGCACCGAGTGTGAGCTCTTTCATGACCAAACTTGACCAACACTGGAGCAGGTTCAGGTACATTCAGGAGCCGGTGCATGCCCAGTACTTGCCGACAGTGCGTAACAGAGACATGACCGATCGCCCAAGCAGCTAACGAGCCGATCAGTGGTGAAGAGGATAAAAGTAAGTACAGAGGTCCCTCGGTTAATGAACACAATTCGTTCCAGAAGGTCGTTCGTTTAGCGAAAATTTCGTTAACCAAAACCATTGTTTCAAAGGGATTTTGGGTAATTGGTTCAAGCTCACCGAAAATTACATACAAAGTAAAAATAAATGCAGTAAAGTACACTTACTTTGAGGAGTGTATGTAGAAGGCTCCTGGTTGATGATGATGATGATGGGAATTAGAAGTTGGGGTGGAGGAGAAGGGAGAAGAGAAGTAAGTGGGGGTGGAAGAGAAATCACCCCATGCTTCATGCCGTCACTTCGCCCATAAAATTTTAAGTTCACTAGGTGTAATTCAAAATTATTTTCTTTAAATCAACACTGCACTGCACTATATATTGTCAATATGTAAAATAAATTTCAGAATGACCAATAATTGTACTGTAAAAACGTAAAAATAGTTTATGTTCAAGAGAGCCACAAGCAAGATGTTACCTCCACTGACCAGAGATACAAACTGATGCCTTTGTGGGTGAATCAAGTGGCTGTTGGGCACACCAAAAGCTAGTTTCCTGTACTGCAATTGTGTTAAATAAGTGTTAAAATGACTAAAAAAATTAATATAAAACTTGGAAAATTATTGAATAGTACAACCTTCTTGATAACTACTCAAATGGGAATTTAAGCCTTAGAACCGATTATTGTATTGGCGGACTAATATTCCAGCTGGTGAGCAAGCTGAAAAGTAATTCGTTAACCGAAATTTCGTTAACCGAGAGATCACTGTAAAAGTAAGAAGTTCATGGATGCATTCCTTGGACAGCCTATACCTCTTGATGAACTGCTCCTTAGAGAGATAAGCTAAAGGATTTTGATGGTCTCTAATAATAATACCAGAATGCTATAATGACAGCCTTAAAAAATAAAACAAAGTCTAAGATCTATTATCTATATATTGTGGTAACTACCGTATATAAGATAAATTAATTCTGATAATAGTTTACAAGCGTGCTGCACAGCTATTACAGAGAATTTCTTTAAGAAATTTGTCCATAGTACATTTAACTTTTGTTTATTGTTGTTCCGGTGATGTAAGATAGTGTAGCGTACTGTATGTGGCCAGTTGTCAATTCTCTTAGTATGGGCACACAAACGTACGTACATGTAGATATCTCACACTCAGGAATGAGGTAGAATAGAAACACACAATGCGCTTTCTGTATATATTTTTGTACAGCGCAGTGCTTAGGAGTGACTAGGTGAGGAAAAACTTGCTCAGAGGTCCTGTAGGGTGAGGAGGTTTCTGAGGAAGCTGAGTGGTGAGGAGTTGTGAGAGATGTTGCTGGTCCAGTAGCCCAGTGTAGAATGGTCTCCCTGGCCAGGCATGGCCGTACTGTATTTATACAATTTACGAGGATGAGGATTTGGGGTGAGCGTAGCGAGTGGGCCAATCACAGCGGCTTAAGCGTAAGGTGTGAAACGCTCTGATCCTGAACCGGAGGTTGAAGGTCGAGACTAGGTCGGCGATCGTACCCCTACGTCCTCTGCATAGACCTAGTCTCTCGGCGTAGCTGGCTGCACGCTGATTGGCTGGTAGGCGCGCAGCCGGAGCTCGGTTGGGAGTTGTAGGGGAGAGGAGCCACTACAATAGGACTGACACGATTTCATCTAAAAAATTATTTTACGTAACCTAATCTAACTTACAAATACATTGATAGTACCTAAAGACAACCAGAACAACAACAACCCAAACAGTGAAATACAGCCGGATAAATTTTTTTCCATGGTAATTATCAGCGTGGGTCACAGATGACACATGTTGTGAACTATTACCTCAGCAACCTACCTAGTATATATGGCTCATCTTATATCTTTCCTATATAATATATTGGCGAATTGGAAATGACATTACATCTATCTGTCACAAAGAAAAGTGCGTTTTTTAACATACTTGAAACTATAAGAGGATGATTGTAGGAATGCAATGCTTGATAAAATTGGAGAAGGGCGATGGGGAGATGAAAAATCTTCGGAGTTGAAGGTAAAGCATCATGGGGGTACACGGCGGTCTCTTTAAAAGGTATTATTTTCTTGTAGCACCGTTCATTCCTATCACTAATCTATTATCATATTCGAATAAGACTTCTAATTATAAGATAATTTTCATCTACTGTATTACATTACCGGCGGAAATGTATAATAATAGAGATAGCCCTTCCAAAATATTTTCTATTTTTTTCCATCAACATCCTGCCATTATCGTCTGCCTCTCCTCCAACACTGCGTGTCTCCTGCGTCCCCTTCATAAATCATCCTGCGCATGCGTTGCTGTACACGTCACGCGGCCAATTTAAAGCCTTTTTGATTTTGAAACTGTAAGATTGTACCATCGTACGATATGTTTTCCCATATTGAGATGAGGGCTTGTCTTTGGCAGCGCCCGGTTGCCAGTCACCAGCTGACGCTGTTAGAATAAAGTCTACAAAGAACGTGGTCTATGACTCAAACCTCTCACATGGCACAGTGAGTAGGATATGTCGGGGCCCGACACGCCATTACAGCCCTGACACGAACGCTGACATGGCCCCTACACGTCCACGATTCTCGACGCCCTCAAGGGGACGCCAGGGCTTCTCTACACCGGCGGGGAACGCCACGTGCGCCCAGCAGCAGGCCATGAGTGCATTGATGGCTCAGATGGCGTCTCTAGCTGCTGGCGGTGGTCATGCTTCTATGCCGGTCATGAAGCCCTCAGCAGCTGTCGCATCAGAGAAGTGTGAGGCAGAAATGCCAGCAGCTGCGTTTAGGACATGGAGGCGGTCCATGGAGTCATGGGTGCTGTTGAACGGGTGGTCACAACTGGTGGTCACACTCCACATTCGCCTGAACTGCGTCCCTGCACTCCAAAGGGTGATTGACTCGAGATACCCCAGCGGTCAGTGGGAGCAGCTCTCGCCCAAAGAAGCCCTGGACGCCATCAGTGGAATGGTTCTTCAATCTTCAAACCAAGCTGTGAAATGGAACGAGTTTTTCAACAGCAAACAAGGTGAAGAGGAGCCCATGAAAAGGTATTTTCAACGATGCTTCGCAGAGGCAGTGGAGTGTGAATTTAAATGTCCCACCTGTGATAACGACCTCTCTGAGTACATGCTATTACGTAAAGTTATGGTGGGCCTGAGTAACCCAGTGTTGAAAAGGGAAATTTTCCAGGGGTACTCTAGTTATAATAGTGTTGAAGTGCTTAGAAACAAATGCATGTTATTTGAGGCAGCAGTGAGAGATGCTGGTGTATTGTGTCGTACGTCTGGCCAGGCAGTGGTGGGAACAGCCGCGGAGGCAGTGGCGGTTGGTGATGACGTCACCGGTGAGTCTGAGGTAGCTGCCGCCCGACCTGGACACCCCAGTCGCGCGCACTGTGGTAACTGCGGCATGTCACATGCCTCTGGTAAAAGTAACTGCCCTGCAAGTGGGGCTACATGTCGCAATTGCTGTAAGGTTGGTCACTTCAAAAGGTGTTGTAGGAGTAAGTCAGCCCTAAGTGCTCCTGTGGATGTGTCAGGCGCTGTTACAGTGGCAACAGCCCAGCTATCCCGCCACCCCAGGTTACAAGTGTTCGTGTCCCAGGCCGGGGGCAATTCCCCCGCCACCCCTGTGCTGGCTGTAGCTGACACGGGTGCTATGGTGTGTGTGGCAGGCGCATCCCTGCTCCGGGACATCGGTTTGTGTCCGGGGCAACTTCGGGCCCGTAATGGCCTAAGGGACGTGGCAAACAAACAGCTCAAGTGTCTGGGGTCCGCCCCCTGCCGCCTCGGTGTGGACGAGGGGTCCACTGTCCAGGAGGTCTACTTCGTGCAGACAGCCAAGGCCCTCTATCTGTCATTGGAGGCCTGCAAATGCCTCAACTTGGTGCCTGTCGACTTCCCGCTCCATAGACGTGCTGTGGCTGCCGTGAGCGATGGAGGGGAGCGGCACACTGCCGACGATCTACCTCCGAACCCTTTACCTGAGAGCAACCGTTTCCCGCCGAGGCCAGTTGAGATACCCTTGCCTCCTTTGGAGGAGAATGTGGCCAGGCTGGAGGCATGGCTGCTCACACACTTTTCGTCTACCGCATTCAACACCAGCAGGTCCCCACTGCCAGTCATGACTGGTCCCCCTCACCGTATCCACCTGACGCCCGGCACGACCCCCTACGCCTGTCACACACCCGCTCCCGTTCCGAAACACTGGGAAGCGGAGGTGAAGGCCCAGTTGGAGGAGGACGTCAGGAGAGGCGTCATCCAGCCAGTGCCTGCTGGTGAGGCTACGGAGTGGTGCGCCAGGATGGTCGTGGTGGCCAAGAAAAATGGTCAGCCCAGGCGCACTGTGGACTTCCAACGCCTCAATGCAAGCTGTCTGAGGGAGACGCACCACACACCTGCACCATTCGACATGGTGTCTGGGGTGCCAGTGCACTCGTTCAAAACCGTCGCCGACGCCTTTTGGGGATTTCATCAAGTGGAGTTGGAGGAGGAGAGTAGACGCCTGACCACATTCATCACGCCGTGGGGACGTTTTCGATACTGCAGGACGCCCATGGGACATTGCTCAGCGTCAGATGCTTACACCAAGAGGTTTGACGACGCTATTCAGGATGTGCCCCGCAAGTACAAGTGCGTGGATGACACTCTCCTCTATGACTCCAGTGTGAAGGGGGCGTTCTGGCACACCTACGATTTTCTGGAGACCTGCACTCGCACAGGTATCAAGCTGAAACCAGAAAAGTTCTTGTTCTGCAGGAGAGAAGCCGAGTTTGTGGGTTTCCTCCTGGGGTGGGACCTGTACCAGCCCACTGCCCAACGTCTGTCAGCCATCAAGGACTTCCCCATGCCGGATCAGCCTACCCACACCCGAGGAATTATCCCGAATTTTCCAATAATATTGTCGGACTACCAAATGGTTTAAAAAATGGATTACGGCTCGGAGGGTGCTTTCGGTATACTGATAAGTATCCTGAATGTTTACAAAAATGGCCGAGTGTGAAGAAGAAATGTAAATTAACGGACCTATTGTTAGGGGAGAGGAGGAACTGTAGTGGATTCCTCCCCTACAAACGCTGTTTGTCGCTGAGTAGCCGACCCCGCAAATTCTCCAGTGTATGCCTCGTGGTCTAGGTCAACCAGCGCCGCCTTACATGACGGAGGTCAACTATTAAGCCACGCCTACCTCCGCTATATAAGACCTGACCTCGTGGTGACCTACCTCTCTTTCTACCTACAGCCAGTCCTCAAGCAACACCTCCTCCTCCTGCCTGGCGGCCCTCGCTCCCACCGGCGAGCATGGCGACCCACAAGCTGGTCCTCCTCTGAGCACCCTCACCAACCAGCAGTTCTCTCTACTCAACGCTTGTAACCATGCTACCTTCCCAGCACGAAGCTGCATTGTACATTCAATACAATATGTATACAGAGAGCACATTGTGAGTTTCCTTTCTCCATCCCATCCTGAGTGTGAACCAAACAACCCGTACCCCACAGAACAACGGGAACGTTTCCAGCGTATGAACAGTGTAATATATTTGGAGTCCCTGAGAGCCAGGCGGAGGGAACTGAGAGTAAGATAACACAAGATAAGATGCAGTTTAAGAATATTTGTACAGAGGTTCTGAAGATGCCATCAACCCCTCAGAATGTGAGGAGGCTGGGACAAGGGCAGGGTGATAAGCCTCTCCCCCTCAGGATCACACTAGTGAGTGAGGAGGAGAAATGGTAGGTTATTCGGCAGGCAAAAAACTTAGCAAGGAGCTAGGCATCTCGGAGTGCATTCATTCACCCAGATCGCACGGTAATGCAGAGGGAACAGCACAAGAAGCTCCTGCAGGGCTTGAAGCAGAGAAGGGAAGAG
Source organism: Homarus americanus (assembly GCF_018991925.1). Lineage (NCBI taxonomy): Eukaryota > Metazoa > Arthropoda > Malacostraca > Decapoda > Nephropidae > Homarus > Homarus americanus. The sequence goes on from NW_024713129.1 coordinate 23,895,102, forward strand.
TCGAGGAGGAACGGGGAAGTGTGTAAATGGGTTATATTCAGGGAGAGGGTTGTGGAAGCAAGTGTGCTAACACAGGGCCAGGGGGCAGCAGTGCACCCTCCAACTCGAGAGGTGGCACCAGCTCCGCCTACCAGCCGAGAGGAGGCGAGCGCCGTGTAAACAATGACATTTCTAACCACACCCTGCAAAAATGCTGCAGCTTCTGAGAATGGGAAGGGAGGGGGGATTACTACTAAGAGCAGAGACGTTACCGAGAACAAATTCTGGCTTGAATGTTATGTACACTAATATTGACACGTTCCTTGATAAGAGGGAGGAATTTGAAACACTACTGAAGGTACTGGGGGTACGAGATATTTGTTCACACTCAGGATGGGATGGAGAAAGGAAACTCACAATGTGCTCTCTGTATACATGTTGTATTGGATGTACAATGCAGCTTGGTGCTGGGAAGTGGCAGCGTGGTTACAAGCGTGATGTAGAGAGAGCTGGTTGATGAGGATGCTCAGAGGAGGACCAGCTTGTGGGTCGCCATGCTCGCCGGCGGGAGCGAGGACCGTCAGGCAGGAGGAGGAGGAGGAGGATGTGTTGCTTGCTGGTTGGTGTAGGTAGAAGAAGGCAGCGGTCACCACGGGGTCAGGTCTTATATAGCGGAGGTAGGCGTGGCTTAATAGTTGACCTCCGTCATGTAAGGCGGCGCTGGTTGACCTAGACCACGAGGCATACACTGGGGAATTCGCGGGGTCGGCTACTCAGCGACAAGCGTTGAAGAGGAGGAATCCACTACAGTACATCAACCAGATATTGGAGGAGTTGTAGAACTGTTGTACAAGAACAGGAGAATCGACCCAGAGGAATGTGAGTTCAGTATTGCTGGATATGACTCATTTACGAACCTTTTTTCAAGAAACCCGCAAGAGGGGTGTGGTTATCTATGCTAGGCAAGACCTTCGAGCCAGCCAGGCGAGGGTACAGGGAGACGGTGTTTTTGAAGAGTCGAAGTGGCAGGGCCGGATTCAGGAGTGGGCAAAGTGGGCAGCTGCCCAGGGGCCTCCACAATCTGGGGGCCTCCACATGTGCGGTAGTAGCTATATCAGGGCTGGTCGACTTGAAATCACATGAATGACTCCAGTCATGTCTCACTTTTGTGTGTGTGTGTGTGTATTGGGAATTTGTACACTATCAATAAATATACAGTTAATTAAAAATTTCTCAATGTTCTAATTTCCTCAATATAACTGCATATGGCTTTAAAATTCTCCAAAGATGTGTCCAAATTTCAAAATTTTCCTGGGGGGCTTACAACGCCCCCCGGAACTCCCAGATGTTTAGGCTCGCTTCACTCGCCACCCCACCCTCTTGGGTAGTTATAATGAGGGGGGCCTCCACAAAGAGGCTGCCCATGGGCCTCCACAGGTCTAAATCCGGCACTGCCAAGTGGTGTAAAATTAAATTAAAGGGAGGGGACTTACTTATCGTCGGGTGTATATACAGATCCCCAAACTGTGGCCCACTAAATCAAAGGAACTTAAGAGCCTTAATAGACAATGCGGCAATGCTCAACCCTAGCCACCTCCTTATTATGGGGGATTTTAATTATGGCGACATCGACTGGAGAAATGAGCTCACCTCAAATGACTTGAATAACCCTGCCACTTTTTGTGGAAACTCTGAGAGATAATTTTCTGTTCCAACATGTTAGAGACCCGACACATTACAGACGGGAGCAAACATTCAAGCCACTCGATCTTATCATAACAAACGAGGAGGGTATGGTGACCAAACTGGAACACCTTGCCCCAGTTGGCACCAGTCACCAAATAGTGTTGTCATTCAGATTTAACTGTTGCCTAGTTCAAGATAAGGCCAGGCCAAAGTGCAAATATTACAAGGGAAATTACAACGGGATTAGGGAAGAGATGAGGGGTATCCACTGGCCTGACTCATTAAGGCACAAGAACACAGACACTACGCTGAATATCATAACTAGTAAAGTGACCCATTTGATCGATAAATATATCCCCAAGACCAAACCCAGTGCCTCGAGGAATACGAGGGAATCCCTACACATGAACCATGCGGCGGTCGACAAAGTTAAGAAGAAAACCCAGAAATTCAAGACGTGGGTTGAGTCAAATGATAAGCAGGACAGGAGGTTGTATGCAAGAGTCAGAATCCAAGCAAAGATAGAATGAAGAAGGGCTGAAAAGGAGTTCCAGAGGCTGGTTGCAAGCAAGGTCAAGTCAAACCCAAAGGCGCTTTACCGCTATGCAAAGTCGAAATTAAAAACGCGAGTAGGAGTATCAGACCTGAGGCTTGAAGATGGTAGTTACGCAGATTCTGACCAGGATAAAGCTAAGGCATTGAACAGCTTCTTTTCTTCGGTATTCACAAGAGAGGATGCGATTAACCTCCCTGCGTTTGAGGACAGACGGTTCGACACAGTACTGACCCACATTGTGTTCACAGAAGAGGGTATTAGAAACAAACTGTCAAAGCTAAAGGTCCATAAGAGTCCCGGCCCTGACATGGTGCATCCTAGAGTGCTAAAAGAGTTGAGCAACGAGCTTGTTTAGCCCCTGAAGATCCTTTTTGTAAATGCCTGGATGAACGAAAGGTCCCCATTGAGTGGAAAGTGGCTTATGTGAGTCCTATCTTCAAGAAGGGCGATCGTCACTCCACGAACAACTATAGACCGGTGAGCCTGACCAGCATAATATGTAAAGTACTTGAGAGTATTATCAGAGATGCCGTAATGGAACATCTACTACGAAACAACCTTGTTAAGGATTGCCAACACGGTTTTATGCCAGGGTGCTCCTGATTAACACAATTGCTCAAGGTATTGGATATTTGGACCCATATTCTGGAACGGGGTGGTAATATCGACAATATTTACCTAGATTTTGCCAAGGCTTTCGACAGTGTACCCCACGAAAGGCTGAAAATCAAACTGGAAGGGTACGGAATTCGGGGAAATGTCCTAGCGTGGATAGAAGAATTTCTACATGACCGCAAGCAGTGTGAGGTGATTACTGGCATGAAATCATCATCCGTACTTGTCACAAGCGTGGTACCACAGGGCAGTGTATTGTGCCCGCTGTTGTTTGTTTGTTTCATAAATGACATGCCCGACGTTGTACACTCCTCCATACAAAGTTTTGCCGATGACGTCAAGCTATTTCGGGAAATCAAGAACCAAGCAGAATGTGAGGAGCTGCAGAAGGACCTGTGTGGGCTCCAAGAATGGTCGAAGAAATGGCTGCTGAGATTCAATGTTACGAAGTGTAAGAGGATGCACCTGTAATGGGCCTCTGCCATGTAACACCAGTAATGTTGTAAGAAGCGAGAATATCTGATTGGAGTGACAGATGAGTGAAGCCAAGGAGTTGATCTTGGTAACTGTTACTGTAAGGTACGCCAGTAATGTGTGAGAAGTCAGAGTACCCACTTGGAATGGCATGTGAGAGAAGCCAAGGAGTTGATCGTGGTAACTGGTAATGTAATGTAACACCAATAAGGTTGTGAGTAGTAAGAGTACAGTATCTGAGTAAATTGCAGTTGAGTTAAGCCGAGGAGTTGCACCTTGGAGTTGTATGTCAAGGATATCTTTTTCCTTACCTTGATTTCATATTAATAAACCATTTCTTAGAGTACGTTAGGGGTAATCATTTTCCCGCAGTATTTCACCTTTATTTCCGTCCAAGTGACTTGATATCAGAATTATAATACCCATGTGCCCTAGACCCTCGCCATGCTACCAAAGAACTGAGGTCATGTAGTAACCATGAACTGAAATTTGTAGACAGAACAATTGAAGGAAATATAAGACAGAGAAAGAAGTATGAAATATGAATATAAGGGGAGTAGAAAATCCCCGTCCTTAAGGGTGTCCTCGGTGGTTCAGCAGTAGACAATCCACCGCCCTTACAATGGGGGCAGCGTGTTGCCGCCCTTACACAGGTACATTCATGAGCTGGTGCATGCCCAGTACTTGCCAACAGTGTGTAACAGAGACGTGACCGATCGCCCAAGCGGCTAACGAGCCGATCAGTGGTGAAGAGGATAAAAGTAAAAAGTTTTCACAGACGAGGGTATAAGAAATAACCTGTCAAAGCTAAAGGTCCATAAGAGTCCTGGCCCTGGCATGGTGCACCCCCAGAGTGCTAAGAGAGTTGTGCAACGAGCTTGCCGAGCCCCTGAATCCTTTTTTTGTAAATGCCTGGATGAACAAAAGGTCCCCAGTGATTGGAAAGTGGCTTATGTGAGTCCTATCTTCAAGAAGGGCGATCGTCACTCCACGAACAATTATAGACCGGTGAGCCTGACCAGCATAGTATGTAAAGTACGTGAGAGCACTATAAGAGATGCCATGATGGAACATCTACAATGAAACAACCTTGGAAAGGATTGCCAACATGGTTTTCTGCCGGGACAATCCTGTAGTATTGTAGTGGACGTCTCCCCTACAACTGCGTAGCTGCAGGCCACCTGCGACGTCTTCCCTAAGCAACCAAACTAGCGGCCCGGGGGGGGGGGTCACCAGATGCCACCGTATCCTAGCAACTGAGTCAAAAGACCGGCTACTTCCTGGGTTTTCCCTACATGACTCACGGCTGACTCACGGCTGCTGTGTATATAAGCTCTGTCTCTCCATTGAGATTCATTCTGGCCTCTCTTCCTGAACAAGCAACACCTCCTCCTCCGCCGCTGCCTGGCGACCCTCGCTTCTCCTCCGCCTGCCTGGCGGTCCTCGCTCCCGCCGGCGAGCATGGCGACCCCCCAGCTGTCCTTCTCTGAGTTTCCTCACCAACCAGGTCTCATTCTGCTCTCGGTTCCTGAACACGCAACACCTCCTCCAGCAAGCTCCTCGCTGTTCCGTTCTCATTCAACCTGGAGGCCAGCAACAGGCAACATCTTCTCTAACGAAGCTCCTGCACATCTACCTCCTTCAACACGCTACCCACCGAACGTGCCTACTGAGCAGCTCCTCACCACACGGCACCTCCAGCACCAGACTGTCTATCATATAACTTATATTATATAAGAAAACCACCACCTTAGAGTTTCCATCCATCCTGAGTGCTAGACAACATTATATCTCGAGCGATCCAGGACTGTTTCCTAAGTCAACATATAACCGAACCCACACGGGGTAATAATATACTGGATTTAGTTCTGACGAACAGAGAAAACCTCATTAGCAATGTCGAGGTAGGGAACGAACTTGCAAACAGCGATCACAAAGAAATTCGATTCCAGTTAGATTTTCAGGGCAGACGTAAGGAAAATTCCACTAAAGTACCAGATTTCAGAAGGGCAAACTTTGACAGTTTAAAGAGGCAGCTGAGAGAGGGGGTGTCGCGCTTGGCCGTGAACCTCACAGATGACACCGACCTGATAACGAGATCTGAGATTGCCGAGTTCCACGATAATTTAAATAGTGAGTTACTTAATGCACAAAGGCAGAACATACCATACAAAAAACTCAGATCAGACAACAATGACCCTAAATGGATAAATAATTATTTAAAGAACATCATTGGCCAAAGGAAGGCTATAGGTAGAAGGATAAATCGTGGCGAAATTCACCTCCGGGACTATTATAGGGTATTGGCGAGTAGAGTTAAAACCGAGATAAGGAAAGCAAAGAGGAATAATGAGGTAAGGATAGCAAGGGAGGCGAAGACAAACCCCAAAGGATTCTACCAAATGTATCAAACTAAAACACGAGAAAAGATTGGACCAATACGGTCAGACTCCGGCGAGCTCACTGATAACGACGGAGAAATGAGCAATAATTTGAATAAATATTTTTCAACAGTTTTCACCACCGAAAATCTAAACATGATACCCGAGGCACCGACTCTATTCAGAGATAGTGAAGAAAACAAATTAAGTGAGATAGTAGTGACTAGTAACGATGTTAGTAAGCAAATAGACAAACTAAAGCCTAATAAGTCACCTGGTCCCGATGAGATATTTGCCAGAGTATTAAAGGAATGTAAGGAAGAGCTTAGTATGCCCTTAGCAAAGTTGTTTAACATGTCATTAAAAACAGGTGTAGTACCAGAATCCTGGGGGATAGCGAATGTAATACCGATTTTCAAGAAGAGGGATAGATCACTATCCTCTAACTACCGCCCAATCAGTTAACATCAATAGTAGGCAAATTACTGGAAGCAATCATTTCAAACTCTATTCGAAATCACCTGGAGAAGCACCTATTGATCAATGATTCCCAGCATGGCTTCACAAGCGGACGTTCTTGCCTAACTAATCTATTAACATTCTTTTCATCAGTTTTCGAATCAGTGGACGAGGGGCACAATTATGATGTGGTATATCTCGACTTTAGCAAAGCCTTCGACAGAGTCCCCAACGAAAGACTAATTAGAAAGGTAGAAGCTCATGGCATCAAAGGTGACATCCTTAAATGGATTAGGGCGTGGTTACAGGACAGGAAACAGCGAGTGAGCATAAACGGCACTAAGTCCCATTGGAGCAACGTCACAAGTGGAGTTCCCCAAGGCTCAGTACTTGGACCATTATTATTTATTATATACATAAACGACATAGATATCGGCATAGACAGCAACATAAGTAAATTTGCTGATGACACTAAAATAGGACGTTATCAAATCTGACGAGGACTCGCAAAACTACAGGAAGATCTAAACAAATTTTTCGAATGGTCTGAAAAATGGCAGATGAAATTCAATGTCGACAAATGTAAAGTACTCAGTATAGGAGATGTAAACAGGGAAACCAGATACCAGATGAACAACGATGCCATAGAGAAATCCGACTGCGAGAGAGATTTAGGAGTAATGATAAGTAGGAACCTTAAGCCAAGTAAACAATGTGTTTTGCTCGTAACAAGGCTAATAAAGTACTTGGGTTCATACAAAGGAGTGTTAGTTACAAGACTAGCGAGGTCATCCTAAAACTGTATCTTGCTCTTGTGAGACCACACCTGGATTACGCAGTTCAGTTCTGGTCACCGTATTACAGAATGGATATAGAATCCTTGGAAAGAATTCAGAGGAGAATGACAAGACTAATCCCGGGCATTAGGAACCTTGAGTATAGAGACAGGTTAAAGCACCTTAATTTGCACTCCCTCGAGAGACGTAGAGCGAGGGGCGACCTGATAGAGGTGTATAAGTGGAAGGCAGGGCTAAACAAAGGGGACATTACAAAGGTACTCAAACTATCCAACCAGGAGCGAACTCGTAACAATGGTTTTAAATTAGACAAATTTAGATTTAGGCGTGAAATAGGTAAACACTGGTTTGGAAACAGAGTAGTGGATGAATGGAACAAGTTACCAAATATCATCATTAACTCGAATACGCTGAATTGCTTCAAACATAGGTTGGATGCTCATATGAGCAATAGGGGTTGGTTGTAAACGGACTGCCCAGTATGGGCCAATAGGCCCGCTGCAGTTCCTCCATTCTTATGTTCTTATGTTCTTATGAAACCCTACAGTATCTTGTGTTATTTAATGAGAGAATGACAAGCACATGGTCGGTCTAACTGGGCGTTTATTCTCTCTTCTTGGTTACAACGTGCCTCGCACATTTCGTGTTTTTACAAGCCTAAACACTTTCTGACTTTGGTAAGAAGTAACATAATATATAATATATTTAATAAAGGCAGCATATAAACATACATATATATAACACTATTTCTCCCTTTCAAAAGAGATCATGGCTGCTACAAATCCTAAATAAACAAAACTTACAGAATTACATATGGCAGGGAAGAAGGGAATAGAACACAACAAATATAACTTCCTAACTAAACAGTTTTGAAAGGCCTGTTCACAATTCAGATAATTAGAGGTCTAATTTAATTACAGGTCTCCTAACTCTGTTTGATCTTCTAGGACTATTCCCTCCATCAAGTTTACAGGGGTTTCACTTACACTCTGGTTCACATATGAGGTCATGCTCACACAACTAATTTCATATTGCTGAATTCGAATCTGATATTTGTTTTGTTCTATCAGACCAGGTTTTATAAAAAAATCAATAGGTACAAATATTTAATATTCCATCACGTGTCGTGCAAAAGATGAGATTATCTCATGTGACTGTGCTTTCATGACTAATTTCATATTAATGAATATTAATTGGATGTTTCATTCTACCATCAGACTTACTTTCTTAAAGAATAAAAAAAATAGTAAATATAGTAACATTATCGCGTCATGCAAGATACAATTTTAAACCTATCACAGATAAGCTCATAAAAATTGTACCAAAAAACATAAGTTCAAATCCTTTATAATGACAAAATATGAAGTTCTAAAAGTGCTTCTGAACTTTACTCTTTCTCTTGTACAGCTTGCTCTCTTCTCGTTGCAGTGTCCAGCAATAGTCGCCCATCATGTTAGGACTGAATTGTCCCTGATATCTGCTCTCCATTATGGCGATATCTTGATGAAATCTTTTGCCGTGTTCATCACTAACGTCTCCAAGGTTACCTGGGAAAAATTCAATATGAGAGTGGAAAAAATGCAATTTCAAGGACATCCTTGCTCCCAATGCATGATAATTCTGAAGCATGGTTGTTACGATTTCTTTGTAGTTGTCAGCACGATAGTTTCCAAGAAAATTCTTTGACACATTGACAAATGATTCCCATGCTTTTTTCTCCAGTGGGTTCAATGTTTTGGTGAATTCGCTATCATTAACTAGTATACGAATTTGTGGTCCATTCAAGACACCTGCTTTCAACTTGGCTTCGGAAACCACACCACCTAGTTTCTGAGATAAGTATAGAGTCCCAGCACCGAATTGATCCATAGCTTTGATGAAATTTTTAGCCAAACCGAGCTTTAGATGCAGTGGAGGCAAAAATATCTTTTCTGGATCTACAAGCGGATTGTGAGCACAGTTAAACCTTCCAGGCGCATCTCTTGGTCTTGTCGGCCAATCCTTTCTCACATAGTGCTCTGCATCAGCTCTGCTGTTCCACAAGCACAAAAAGCACATGTGCTTTGTGTAGCCACTCTGAAGGCCCAGTAGTAAACTGATGACTTTGAGATCGCCACATATCTTCCACTGGTGTTTCTCATACTCTATAGCGGCCAACAGAATTTTCATTGTTTCATAGCTCTCAGTCATTTTTGTTGCGTGTGCTATTGGGACAGATGGAAGCCGATTGCCATTGTGTAAAAGAACAGCTTTCAGAGAGTCTTTTCCTGAGTCTATAAACAGCCTCCAATCCTCTGTCTTGTATGTTTCAGACTTGCAGAGTTGTTGCATGAGAGATACTGCGTCCTCGCAATAACAAAGGTTGTTTGCCATCTTGAAAAATGCAGACAGCTGTCTATGTCGGTAACGCGCTGTAGTGATATGCACTCCATCTTCTAGCAGGTTACGCTGCTTTAGTCTGGATCCCAAAACTTCAGCCTTTTCTTTTGACAAGTTTAGGTCCCTGATGAGATCATGAAGCGCTTCTTGAGTAAATAGTTTAGGCCTGGTATTTTCAGAGTCATCCTGGTAGTCGTTTTCCATTGAGGTAGAGGTAGAATCGGAATCACTCAATTCTTGTTCAGTCGGTGGATTTGGGACTGGAAGTTCAGCACTGTGCGGTACTGGTCGGATTGCAGAAGCAATATTGGGGTACTGTACCTTGCCTCGTGTCTTGATTTTTATTCCCTTAATATTTGTGAGACAGAAGTAGCAGTCACTACTGTGGTCTTTAGGTTCACGCCATATCATTGGTACAGCAAACGGCATTCCTGAACTTCGTTTACCACACATCCACTCGCTCAGGTGGTTAACACAAGACTTACAGGCTACATGAGGTGCCCATTTCTTGTCTTGGTCACCCAAATGACATTTGAAGTAACTTTTGTAGTTCAGTCGAACAGCTTTTGTGATTGGTTTCTTGAGGCTACCAGGAGTGAAGGCACCACATATGTAGCAAAAACTGTCAGCACTGTTCACACACTTGCGACGTTCCATGTTTTGTTAATTTCAGAGTAATTACAAATCATGCAGATGTAGATATGCAATATCATGAATCAGCAAACTGAAACAAACAAAAAAGCACAAATCAGGACAAAATAATTGCATAAGTGGAGCCAATGAGCATATAAATTACTGTATGAATAGCATGGTACACTAAATATATAGATATGCTGGTTCTGGAAAACTGAGCCTGATACAGCTATACGAATGCCATAATTGAGTTCAGCACATACAATTACACTAGAATCAGACTGTTTTGGTCCAGAACCATGAGAATTTTGTTTTTATGTTGACCAGTGTATTATCAGTGACAGACATATCATCACTACAATCAGTTGACACAGTGAGTGGATGCTGGGAAACATCATCTTTGACATCATCATGATGATGATCATCTGAAACTGTGTCAAGTTTATCATCATGTCCTGGTGCTTCATTCATCTCGTCATGTGCCTGAATGATGTGATCCACATGAACATATCTCAAAGAGTTACCACATTTCACTTAATATGTCCTAGATCCACATACCTTGTCAATGACACCAGTTATCCACTTTGCATGTACAGTACCATAACCTTTAGCCATATTCCTAACTCTCACCCTATCATTTACCTTGAACACTCTTTCACTGGAATTCTTATCATGATACATTTTTTGTTGAGCTTGTTTCCTCTCTACAACTTCAAACAGACTTGGCTTAACTAAACTTAATCTTGTTCTCAACTGTCTCTTCACCATTAACTCTGCAGGAGTACATCCTGTCACACTATGTGGCGTGGTTCTATATCTGAGTAAGAAATTTGCTAGTCTGTGTTTCATTGATTTTTCTACAGTTCCTTGAATTACCTGCTTGGAAAGTGCTTCCTTTACAATTCTAACTGATCTCTCAGCTGCACCATTAGAGGCAGGATGATAGGGTGGGGTCAGTACATGCTTTACACCGTTGAATCTCATGAAGTTGTAGGGGTATCGAGGTATTAATGTTGTCTAGCACTCAGGATGGAAGGAAACTCTAATGTGGTTTTCTTGTATAATATATAAGTTATATGATAGACAGTCTGGTGCTGGAGATGCCGTGTGGTGGGGAGCTGCTCAGTAGAAGACGTTCGGTGAGTAGCGTGTTGAAGGAGGTAAATGTGCAGGAGCTTCATTAGAGAAGATGTTGCCTGTTGCTGGCCTCCTGGTTGAATAAATGTTAACAGCTAGGAGCTTGCTGGAGGAGGTGTTGCTTGTTCAGGAAAATGGGCAGAATGAGAGTTGGTTGGTGAGGAAGCTCAGAGGACGGACATGCTCGCTGGCGGGAGCGAGGACCGCCAGGCAGGCGAGGAGAAGCGAGGGGCCGCCAGGCAGCGGCGGAGGAGGAGGTGTTGCTTGTTGTAGAAGTGAGGCCGGAATGAATCTCAATGGAGAGACAGAGCTTATATACCCAGCAGCCGCTATGAGTCATGTTGGGAAAACCCGAGAAGTCGCCGGTCTTTTGGCTCGGTTGCTAGGATACGGCGGCATTGGAATGCGGATACGCTTGGTTGCTAGGGAAGACGGTAACAGGTGGTGGCGTGGCTACGCAGTTGTAAGCAGTTGTAGGGGAGACGTCCACTACAATACTCCCCCTTCCCTCCAGGCGGTGTAGGAGACTTGTTGTTTGTAGAGTTGCTTAGCACATGTGAGGCAGACCGGGCGGTGCATGCCTCATGTGAGACAACGGCGATGGCGTGATGAGCCGATCGCTGAAATACAACTGTCTAGATACACACTATCTGTGGGAGAAGGGAGAAGAAGGTGTGTGGAGGCGATGAATGTTGTGCTTCCCTCACGACAGGTACAGGGTCGTCAGATGCGCCTGCTGGGGTGTGTGTGGGCCTGGGTCAGGAGCAGGGGCTGCGTCAGCAGAAGCGGATTAGGGCTCGTGACAGCAGCTGGGTCCACGACAGCAGCAGGGTGCAGGACATTAGCAGGGAGTACCTGAGGGAGAAAAGAGGGGTGTGTGTGGGTCTGGATTCAGGAACAGAGGCCGCATCAGGGGTTGCTGCTGGGCCGGGGTCGGCGTCTGAGGCATGACGGGTGTGCTGGGGTCGTCAGAATGTGGTGCGTGAGGCAGGAAGAGGAGCCGGTGTCTGCTTGAAGACTGGGAGCATGATCAGTGTCTCCTCCATCCTGTGTGAGTGCTAATCTCCGGGAGTCACCATTGTAGGGGTATCGAAATATTAATGTCGTCTAGCACTCAGGATGGAAGGAAACTCTAATGTGGTTTTCTTGTATAATATATAAGTTATATGATAGACAGTCTGGTGCTGGAGATGCCGTGTGGTGGGGAGCTGCTCAGTAGAAGACGTTCGGTGAGTAGCGTGTTGAAGGAGGTAGATGTGCAGGAGCTTCGTTAGAGAAGATGTTGCCTGTTGCTGGCCTCCTGGTTGAATAAATGTTAACAGCTAGGAGCTTGCTGGAGGAGGTGTTGCTTGTTCAGGAAAATGGGCAGAATGAGAGTTGGTTGGTGAGGAGGCTCAGAGGACAGCTGGTGGGTCGCCATGCTCGCTGGCGGGAGCGAGGACCGCCAGGCAGGCGAGGAGATGCTAGGGGCAGCCAGGAAGCGGCGGAGGAGGAGGTGTTGCTTGTTCAAGAAGAATGGTCAGAATGAATCTCAATGGAGAGACAGAGCTTATATACCCAGCAGCAGCCGCTATGAGTCATGTTGGGAAAACCCGAGAAGTCGCCGGTGAATAGTTTCGTTGCTAGGCAATGGCACATTGGAATGTGATAGCAGGTGGTGGGTGCTCGCGGTTTTAGGGGAGACATCCACTACAATACTCCCCTCCTCCAGGCGGAGGCATTTGGAATGTGATAGCAGGTGGTGGGTTGCTACGCAGTTTGTAGGGGAGACGTCCACTACAATACTCCCCCTTCCCTCCAGGCGGTGTGGCAGCGGCGGAGGAGGAGGTGTTGCTTGTTGTAGAAGAATGGTCAGAATGAATCTCACTGGAGAGACAGAGCTTATATACCCAGCAGCCGCTATGAGTCATGTTGGGAAAACCCGAGAAGTCGCCGGTGAATAGTTTCGTTGCTAGGCAACGGCACGTTGGAATGTGATAGCAGGTGGTGGGCTGCTACGCAGTTTGTAGGGGAGACGTCCACTACAAAGTTTATAAACTCTGATGATTGGAATGGAGGACCATTGTCAGAAACTACCTCTTCTAATCTGTTTCATGTTGGCCAAATGGTAATCTTAGACCGCTAATGGTTTCCACCAACTTTATTTAGTACTGTCATGTGTAACTTATCAATCCACTTTGAATATTTCGCCAATTAATACAAAAATTTGTATCTGTTCCCCTGCCTCAGAAGTCAATGTATCTTTGGAAGGAGGCGGGTAAAATGCCCATTCAGAGTTTCAAAGGTGTGCTGGGTGGCATACTCCTTTATTCAGCCAAACAGAACTCACATCCTATCATTTCTATTTCACCCATCCAGTTTGAAATACTGCAAAACTTGGCCGGTGCTGTCGCTTTATATACCTGGATGTTCAAATGGAACCATTCCGTTGCCTCTAAAATGCTGTGGAGTTAACATACACATCCTGTTTCTACGATAAATTGACATCTCCTTAAATGATAAGTTTGAAGTCAGGATGGAACGATCTGGCATCCATTGATGTATACTCTCCAAGACTCACCTAATTCAAAACATCTTTCCTAGTTTCATGAGCAATCATTCGGAAGGTGACTGGAAAATCTTCTTATATCTGGTTGTATAAACCTTGGCTCTACTCATCATATGATTCTTTCATAGCAACTTATCAAATAAAGCTTTCTGCATTGGACCAGTCATCTGACGCGCCTGTACTATATCTCCTTGATCCTTATGCCGACAATATCAGCCATCTCAAATTCTTGCGCAGTAAGTGTAAGAACCAAATTGATTTAGGACCAGAGTGCCAAGGAAGCTTATCGGTCAATTTATTAAAATAAAATTCCTCCCATATAGATATGAGTGAGAATTTCTTTACTCCAAATATAATAGCAAAGCCTCTTTCTCTATTTGTACATAAATTTTTCTCCTTTGGGTAAAGTTCTCTCGAGGCATGTATGCAGTGGTATATTCACCGTTATCCATTATCGACTTGCTATTGGCTTTTAAATCCTGTGATGCATCTAGAAGCAAGAAGGCTTTAATAAATTCTACCAGGTGTCACGTGGGACCAGAAACATCAATACTAGACAGAACTGGCTTTACAATCTTCAGGCTGACTGCCAGATTGCTGTTTCCATTCCCGCAGTATCCCTTTCTTTAATAGTTCATGCCAGAGGGGCTAAACGGTAGAGAAATTCCACTTTCAGAACCTTGAATAATCCTGTATCATACCTAGGAAGCTTTTAAATTCACTGACTTTGTTTTTGGAGCGGAGTAAATTTACTATGAAATATGCTTTATCTTCTAGATCTCCAGCCATACTGCATTCCTTTGTAGCTTCCAGATGATTGCCTTTGGCTAGGAATGAACATTTGCTCTTGTCCAGGCCCTGACATGATCATCGCCAACAATCTTTCAATCTGTGGCTGGGGTTTGACGCGGTTTTTGGATCATCACTGTATCTGACAATAAGGACATCATCCTGAAAACATAACACATTAGAGACCAAGAATTTTGTCCGCGGTGCTGGAAACCTTTGGTGCTTTTTTAACACCATAAAACCTTCTTGCCAGACTTGCCCGTCTTTATGAGTGTTGATGGTAAGTTACTGTTCCGACTTTTCAGCATCAACAAGAAGCCTGAACTTATATGCTTCAGGACCAAGTCTAACTGTTAATGGTTCACCGTAGTGCAACAAACCACAAATCTCTTAAAAAGATATTAGGTGAGGGATGTATGTCCTCAACAGCTGATTAATGGTGACATAATCTTACATAGTCTAACAAGTTATCAGCTTTGAAATTTACAATTACTATTAAGGCAGCCCAATTGCTCTTCTGGCGGTTTTTCACAATAATTCCCTCACTCTCCACCGATCC
>NW_024713129.1:23910192-23920514 GCF_018991925.1 Homarus americanus
TCAAACCTCTCACAGAAACCAATTAAAATGTTTTGGGGTTTAATTCGCGGTATTTTTGGCCCAATCAAATTCGAGTATTCCTTTTGGTCTCTCATATTTCGAATTCAAGTTCAGTTCCGACCATGGAAGTCTGTGATGGGTGTCACTTAAAGTATATGGAGCTGATTGCGAGTTTTTGGAAAATAAACGAAGAAACTATAGCATTTTTTCGATCGCATGGTGTTCTTCTAACCTCAGTAAAGTGTACTAAGAGCAAGACTGAATGTAAATATCGCAAAGACCAATATATGTGGCGTTGTGTAAGAATCCAAGAATGCAACAACGAACAAGAACCAGACCAATAAGGTAAGAAATAGGTGATTCCATCATATGGTGAGAGTCAGTTAAGTTAGGTTAGGTTAGGTTAGGTTATTGTTTTTCTATTGTTTTATTGTGTATTTGTTAGTCGCTTAGGCACTTTTTTTTCTCGGAAAACATCAAACGAAAAAAAATCGCAAAAACCCCCAGCTAATTTCCGCCAAAAAGGAAGGTCATATTCGGTCTCAGCACACACAAATACACCAGAAAAATATATTTTTAACTTGCTACAAGTGAACGGTGCTACAAGAAAAGTTTACCATTAAAAATATATACATTTCCATTGGTACCGGTTATTAGGACATTTAATTATTTGTTTTCTTTATTGTCTCATCTTAATTTACATATATTGTATTTAAGTGACTTTTCTATTCATATATATAACTAGTTTGAACATTCTGGATAAGTTTTTCGGGTGCCTACCCACACCCGAGGAATTATCCCGAATTTTCCAATAATATTGTCGGACTACCAAATGGTTTAAAAAATGGATTACGGCTCGGAGGGTGCTTTCGGTATACTGATAAGTATCCTGAATGTTTACAAAAATGGCCGAGTGTGAAGAAGAAATGTAAATTAACGGACCTATTGTTAGGGGAGAGGAGGAACTGTAGTGGATTCCTCCCCTACAAACGCTGTTTGTCGCTGAGTAGCCGACCCCGCAAATTCTCCAGTGTATGCCTCGTGGTCTAGGTCAACCAGCGCCGCCTTACATGACGGAGGTCAACTATTAAGCCACGCCTACCTCCGCTATATAAGACCTGACCTCGTGGTGACCTACCTCTCTTTCTACCTACAGCCAGTCCTCAAGCAACACCTCCTCCTCCTGCCTGGCGGCCCTCGCTCCCACCGGCGAGCATGGCGACCCACAAGCTGGTCCTCCTCTGAGCACCCTCACCAACCAGCAGTTCTCTCTACTCAACGCTTGTAACCATGCTACCTTCCCAGCACGAAGCTGCATTGTACATTCAATACAATATGTATACAGAGAGCACATTGTGAGTTTCCTTTCTCCATCCCATCCTGAGTGTGAACCAAACAACCCGTACCCCACAGAACAACGGGAACGTTTCCAGCGTATGAACAGTGTAATATATTTGGAGTCCCTGAGAGCCAGGCGGAGGGAACTGAGAGTAAGATAACACAAGATAAGATGCAGTTTAAGAATATTTGTACAGAGGTTCTGAAGATGCCATCAACCCCTCAGAATGTGAGGAGGCTGGGACAAGGGCAGGGTGATAAGCCTCTCCCCCTCAGGATCACACTAGTGAGTGAGGAGGAGAAATGGTAGGTTATTCGGCAGGCAAAAAACTTAGCAAGGAGCTAGGCATCTCGGAGTGCATTCATTCACCCAGATCGCACGGTAATGCAGAGGGAACAGCACAAGAAGCTCCTGCAGGGCTTGAAGCAGAGAAGGGAAGAGTCGAGGAGGAACGGGGAAGTGTGTAAATGGGTTATATTCAGGGAGAGGGTTGTGGAAGCAAGTGTGCTAACACAGGGCCAGGGGGCAGCAGTGCACCCTCCACCTGCTCTACCCCCCCAACTCGAGAGGTGGCACCAGCTCCGCCTACCAGCCGAGAGGAGGCGAGCGCCGTGTAAACAATGACATTTCTAACCACACCCTGCAAAAATGCTGCAGCTTCTGAGAATGGGAAGGGAGGGGGGATTACTACTAAGAGCAGAGACGTTACCGAGAACAAATTCTGGCTTGAATGTTATGTACACTAATATTGACACGTTCCTTGATAAGAGGGAGGAATTTGAAACACTACTGAAGGTACTGGGGGTACGAGATATTTGTTCACACTCAGGATGGGATGGAGAAAGGAAACTCACAATGTGCTCTCTGTATACATGTTGTATTGGATGTACAATGCAGCTTGGTGCTGGGAAGTGGCAGCGTGGTTACAAGCGTGATGTAGAGAGAGCTGGTTGATGAGGATGCTCAGAGGAGGACCAGCTTGTGGGTCGCCATGCTCGCCGGCGGGAGCGAGGACCGTCAGGCAGGAGGAGGAGGAGGAGGATGTGTTGCTTGCTGGTTGGTGTAGGTAGAAGAAGGCAGCGGTCACCACGGGGTCAGGTCTTATATAGCGGAGGTAGGCGTGGCTTAATAGTTGACCTCCGTCATGTAAGGCGGCGCTGGTTGACCTAGACCACGAGGCATACACTGGGGAATTCGCGGGGTCGGCTACTCAGCGACAAGCGTTGAAGAGGAGGAATCCACTACAGTACATCAACCAGATATTGGAGGAGTTGTAGAACTGTTGTACAAGAACAGGAGAATCGACCCAGAGGAATGTGAGTTCAGTATTGCTGGATATGACTCATTTACGAACCTTTTTTCAAGAAACCCGCAAGAGGGGTGTGGTTATCTATGCTAGGCAAGACCTTCGAGCCAGCCAGGCGAGGGTACAGGGAGACGGTGTTTTTGAAGAGTCGAAGTGGCAGGGCCGGATTCAGGAGTGGGCAAAGTGGGCAGCTGCCCAGGGGCCTCCACAATCTGGGGGCCTCCACATGTGCGGTAGTAGCTATATCAGGGCTGGTCGACTTGAAATCACATGAATGACTCCAGTCATGTCTCACTTTTGTGTGTGTGTGTGTGTATTGGGAATTTGTACACTATCAATAAATATACAGTTAATTAAAAATTTCTCAATGTTCTAATTTCCTCAATATAACTGCATATGGCTTTAAAATTCTCCAAAGATGTGTCCAAATTTCAAAATTTTCCTGGGGGGCTTACAACGCCCCCCGGAACTCCCAGATGTTTAGGCTCGCTTCACTCGCCACCCCACCCTCTTGGGTAGTTATAATGAGGGGGGCCTCCACAAAGAGGCTGCCCATGGGCCTCCACAGGTCTAAATCCGGCACTGCCAAGTGGTGTAAAATTAAATTAAAGGGAGGGGACTTACTTATCGTCGGGTGTATATACAGATCCCCAAACTGTGGCCCACTAAATCAAAGGAACTTAAGAGCCTTAATAGACAATGCGGCAATGCTCAACCCTAGCCACCTCCTTATTATGGGGGATTTTAATTATGGCGACATCGACTGGAGAAATGAGCTCACCTCAAATGACTTGAATAACCCTGCCACTTTTTGTGGAAACTCTGAGAGATAATTTTCTGTTCCAACATGTTAGAGACCCGACACATTACAGACGGGAGCAAACATTCAAGCCACTCGATCTTATCATAACAAACGAGGAGGGTATGGTGACCAAACTGGAACACCTTGCCCCAGTTGGCACCAGTCACCAAATAGTGTTGTCATTCAGATTTAACTGTTGCCTAGTTCAAGATAAGGCCAGGCCAAAGTGCAAATATTACAAGGGAAATTACAACGGGATTAGGGAAGAGATGAGGGGTATCCACTGGCCTGACTCATTAAGGCACAAGAACACAGACACTACGCTGAATATCATAACTAGTAAAGTGACCCATTTGATCGATAAATATATCCCCAAGACCAAACCCAGTGCCTCGAGGAATACGAGGGAATCCCTACACATGAACCATGCGGCGGTCGACAAAGTTAAGAAGAAAACCCAGAAATTCAAGACGTGGGTTGAGTCAAATGATAAGCAGGACAGGAGGTTGTATGCAAGAGTCAGAATCCAAGCAAAGATAGAATGAAGAAGGGCTGAAAAGGAGTTCCAGAGGCTGGTTGCAAGCAAGGTCAAGTCAAACCCAAAGGCGCTTTACCGCTATGCAAAGTCGAAATTAAAAACGCGAGTAGGAGTATCAGACCTGAGGCTTGAAGATGGTAGTTACGCAGATTCTGACCAGGATAAAGCTAAGGCATTGAACAGCTTCTTTTCTTCGGTATTCACAAGAGAGGATGCGATTAACCTCCCTGCGTTTGAGGACAGACGGTTCGACACAGTACTGACCCACATTGTGTTCACAGAAGAGGGTATTAGAAACAAACTGTCAAAGCTAAAGGTCCATAAGAGTCCCGGCCCTGACATGGTGCATCCTAGAGTGCTAAAAGAGTTGAGCAACGAGCTTGTTTAGCCCCTGAAGATCCTTTTTGTAAATGCCTGGATGAACGAAAGGTCCCCATTGAGTGGAAAGTGGCTTATGTGAGTCCTATCTTCAAGAAGGGCGATCGTCACTCCACGAACAACTATAGACCGGTGAGCCTGACCAGCATAATATGTAAAGTACTTGAGAGTATTATCAGAGATGCCGTAATGGAACATCTACTACGAAACAACCTTGTTAAGGATTGCCAACACGGTTTTATGCCAGGGTGCTCCTGATTAACACAATTGCTCAAGGTATTGGATATTTGGACCCATATTCTGGAACGGGGTGGTAATATCGACAATATTTACCTAGATTTTGCCAAGGCTTTCGACAGTGTACCCCACGAAAGGCTGAAAATCAAACTGGAAGGGTACGGAATTCGGGGAAATGTCCTAGCGTGGATAGAAGAATTTCTACATGACCGCAAGCAGTGTGAGGTGATTACTGGCATGAAATCATCATCCGTACTTGTCACAAGCGTGGTACCACAGGGCAGTGTATTGTGCCCGCTGTTGTTTGTTTGTTTCATAAATGACATGCCCGACGTTGTACACTCCTCCATACAAAGTTTTGCCGATGACGTCAAGCTATTTCGGGAAATCAAGAACCAAGCAGAATGTGAGGAGCTGCAGAAGGACCTGTGTGGGCTCCAAGAATGGTCGAAGAAATGGCTGCTGAGATTCAATGTTACGAAGTGTAAGAGGATGCACCTGTAATGGGCCTCTGCCATGTAACACCAGTAATGTTGTAAGAAGCGAGAATATCTGATTGGAGTGACAGATGAGTGAAGCCAAGGAGTTGATCTTGGTAACTGTTACTGTAAGGTACGCCAGTAATGTGTGAGAAGTCAGAGTACCCACTTGGAATGGCATGTGAGAGAAGCCAAGGAGTTGATCGTGGTAACTGGTAATGTAATGTAACACCAATAAGGTTGTGAGTAGTAAGAGTACAGTATCTGAGTAAATTGCAGTTGAGTTAAGCCGAGGAGTTGCACCTTGGAGTTGTATGTCAAGGATATCTTTTTCCTTACCTTGATTTCATATTAATAAACCATTTCTTAGAGTACGTTAGGGGTAATCATTTTCCCGCAGTATTTCACCTTTATTTCCGTCCAAGTGACTTGATATCAGAATTATAATACCCATGTGCCCTAGACCCTCGCCATGCTACCAAAGAACTGAGGTCATGTAGTAACCATGAACTGAAATTTGTAGACAGAACAATTGAAGGAAATATAAGACAGAGAAAGAAGTATGAAATATGAATATAAGGGGAGTAGAAAATCCCCGTCCTTAAGGGTGTCCTCGGTGGTTCAGCAGTAGACAATCCACCGCCCTTACAATGGGGGCAGCGTGTTGCCGCCCTTACACAGGTACATTCATGAGCTGGTGCATGCCCAGTACTTGCCAACAGTGTGTAACAGAGACGTGACCGATCGCCCAAGCGGCTAACGAGCCGATCAGTGGTGAAGAGGATAAAAGTAAAAAGTTTTCACAGACGAGGGTATAAGAAATAACCTGTCAAAGCTAAAGGTCCATAAGAGTCCTGGCCCTGGCATGGTGCACCCCCAGAGTGCTAAGAGAGTTGTGCAACGAGCTTGCCGAGCCCCTGAATCCTTTTTTTGTAAATGCCTGGATGAACAAAAGGTCCCCAGTGATTGGAAAGTGGCTTATGTGAGTCCTATCTTCAAGAAGGGCGATCGTCACTCCACGAACAATTATAGACCGGTGAGCCTGACCAGCATAGTATGTAAAGTACGTGAGAGCACTATAAGAGATGCCATGATGGAACATCTACAATGAAACAACCTTGGAAAGGATTGCCAACATGGTTTTCTGCCGGGACAATCCTGTAGTATTGTAGTGGACGTCTCCCCTACAACTGCGTAGCTGCAGGCCACCTGCGACGTCTTCCCTAAGCAACCAAACTAGCGGCCCGGGGGGGGGGGTCACCAGATGCCACCGTATCCTAGCAACTGAGTCAAAAGACCGGCTACTTCCTGGGTTTTCCCTACATGACTCACGGCTGACTCACGGCTGCTGTGTATATAAGCTCTGTCTCTCCATTGAGATTCATTCTGGCCTCTCTTCCTGAACAAGCAACACCTCCTCCTCCGCCGCTGCCTGGCGACCCTCGCTTCTCCTCCGCCTGCCTGGCGGTCCTCGCTCCCGCCGGCGAGCATGGCGACCCCCCAGCTGTCCTTCTCTGAGTTTCCTCACCAACCAGGTCTCATTCTGCTCTCGGTTCCTGAACACGCAACACCTCCTCCAGCAAGCTCCTCGCTGTTCCGTTCTCATTCAACCTGGAGGCCAGCAACAGGCAACATCTTCTCTAACGAAGCTCCTGCACATCTACCTCCTTCAACACGCTACCCACCGAACGTGCCTACTGAGCAGCTCCTCACCACACGGCACCTCCAGCACCAGACTGTCTATCATATAACTTATATTATATAAGAAAACCACCACCTTAGAGTTTCCATCCATCCTGAGTGCTAGACAACATTATATCACGAAACCCTACAAATGGTGACCCCCGGAGATTCCCACTCACACAGGATGGAGGAGACACTGATCACGCTCCCAGTCTTCAAGCAGCATGGAAGACTGGCTTATCCACACAGAAGCAGCTCTGCTACTCTAAGCAGACACCAGCTCCTCTTCCTGCCCCAAGCACCACATCCTAACGACCCCAGCACACCCGTCCTGCCTCAGACGCCGACCCCGGCCCAGCAGTAACCCCTGCCGCCCCTGACGCGGCCTCTGTTCCTGAGTGCGGACCCACACACACCCCTCGTTTCTCCCTCAGGTACTCCCTGCTAATGTCCTGCACCCTGCTGCTGTCGTGGACCCAGCTGCTGTCACGAGCCCTAATCCGCTTCTGCTGACGCAGCCCCTGCTCCTGACCCAGGCCCACACACCCCAGCAGGCGCATCTGACGACCCTGTACCTGTCGTGAGGGAAGCACAACATTCATCGCCTCCACACACCCTTTTCCTCCCTCTCTCCTCCCACAGATAGTGTGTATATTGACAGTTGTATCCAGCGACCGGCTCATTCACGCCATCGCCGTTGTTTCACATGAGGCACGCACCGCCCGTTCTGCCTCACATGTGCTAAGCAACTCTACAGACAACAAGTCTCTTACACCGCCTGGAGGGAAGGGGGAGTATTGTAGTGGACGTCTCCCCTACAACTGCGTAGCTGCAGGCCACCTGCGACGTCTTCCCTAGCAACCAAACTAGCGGCCCGGGGGGGGGGGTCACCAGATGCCACCGTATCCTAGCAACTGAGTCAAAAGACCGGCTGCTTCCTGGGTTTACATGACTCACGGCTGACTCACGGCTGCTGTGTATATAAGCTCTGTCTTCATTGAGATTATTCTGGCCTCTCTACTTGAACACGCAACACCGCCGCTGCCTGGCGGCCTCGCTTCTCCGCTGTCCTCGCCGGCCAGGCAAGGACCCACCAGCTGTCCTTCTCTGAGCCTCACCAGTGGCGTAGCTAGAGTGGTGCCGCCCGGGGCGGCCCTAGAGTTTGCCCCCCCCCTCCCCACAAAAAATACATATTGCACAGTGACTCATTTATATATATATATATATATATATATATATATATATATATATATATATATATATATATATATATATATATATATATATATATATATATATATATATATATATATATATATATTAAATAGTTTGTGTACCATTATAATATTACTGTACTTTCACATACTCAAATATAGTATGCTTTAAATACACACCAAACATACTTAAACTTTATAAGTAACAGTTAAACAAAAAGCAAAAACGACATATAGGATAGGGAAAAAAGTAAAAAAGTGTAAAAAATTAGGACCATCTTTATTTCTGAAATGAAAACTACAACTTTCTACAAAGTAACTTTTCTTGTTTTTTTGTTGGCAAATTCTTCAATGACATTGTCAAAAACTATTTCATCTGTCAATTGTCGCTCTATAGACAGTATGGCAAGATTTCTCAACCGCAAGGTGCTCATAGTAGATCTTAAGTAATTCTTGATCAGTTTTAGTTTCGAAAACTCCTCTCACAGGTAGCAACACTAACCGAGTTCCCAAGGTTATACTTTTGAATAAACTGCAAAAGTTCAAGGGGGCCTTCTTTCCACGTCTGTATTCTGTCTTTAATAGTTATAGCAGCAAGAGCAATAAAATGCTGAAGTCTTTTTCTCTCAACGAGGAACTCCTCTTTATCAATGTCGTCGTGATCTATTTGACACTCATATTTATCATCCAAAAGATTCAATGGGGTAAGGAAGGCATATTTCTCAGCACGTTCATGAAGCTGTTGAAATCTCAAAGTTATTTCTTGGATCACTCTGTCCAGCGAAGAAAACATTTCTCTTCTCAATTCAATGTCGTATGGCAATTCAGCATCTCGTGATCCTTCACCAAACATTTGTTTCTTCTTTTTGGGTCGACGCTGACGCTCCATGACTATCCCCAGATCATTGCAAATTTCTTTGGCATAGTTAACTCCATTACTCACTAGCTTGTCCCTGTTTTCAACTAGAAATGTTTCTAATGCCCTGAATTTTATATTACATTGTTGTATGTTCAAGCCCTTGGTTTGGAGGTAAGTCTGTGAGTCGTTAATTTCTAGAAGAATGGGTCCCCGCAGGCCAAGAAAGCGTACTTGTTTGAAGTTGTTTCCTTAATCCTCAACAGGTTACAGGTTGTGTGTGTGGCGGGGGGCCTCATAGCAAGGGTGTAGCTCATGACGTGGCCGTGATGATGTGGGTCAGGTGTTAGGTCAGACACGACAAGGATTAACTTGCCGCCGATACAAATGGATGGATTAACGTCTCCAGTAGCTGCAGATATGGGTGATGAGCAGACCCAAAAGTGCCGCCCGGGGCGGACCGCCCCCCCCCGCCCCCCCCTAGCTACGCTAGTGTTCCTCACCAACCAGCTCTCATTCTGCTCTCGGTTCCTGAACACGCAACACCTCCTCCAAGCAAGCTCCTGCTGTCCCGTTCTCATTCAACCAGGGGGCCAGCAACAGGCAACATCTTCTCTAACGAAGCTCCTGCACATCTACCTCCTTCAACACGCTACTCACCGAACGTGTCTACTGAGCAGCTCCTTACCACACGGCACCTCCAGCACCAGACTGTCTACCATATAACTTATATTATATAAGAAAACCACCTTAGAGTTTCCATCCATCCTGAGTGCTAGACAACATTATATCACGAAACCCTACAGTATCTTGTGTTATTTAATGAGAGAATGACAAGCACATGGTCGGTCTAACTGGGCGTTTATTCTCTCTTCTTGGTTACAACGTGCCTCGCACATTTCGTGTTTTTACAAGCCTAAACACTTTCTGACTTTGGTAAGAAGTAACATAATATATAATATATTTAATAAAGGCAGCATATAAACATACATATATATAACACTATTTCTCCCTTTCAAAAGAGATCATGGCTGCTACAAATCCTAAATAAACAAAACTTACAGAATTACATATGGCAGGGAAGAAGGGAATAGAACACAACAAATATAACTTCCTAACTAAACAGTTTTGAAAGGCCTGTTCACAATTCAGATAATTAGAGGTCTAATTTAATTACAGGTCTCCTAACTCTGTTTGATCTTCTAGGACTATTCCCTCCATCAAGTTTACAGGGGTTTCACTTACACTCTGGTTCACATATGAGGTCATGCTCACACAACTAATTTCATATTGCTGAATTCGAATCTGATATTTGTTTTGTTCTATCAGACCAGGTTTTATAAAAAAATCAATAGGTACAAATATTTAATATTCCATCACGTGTCGTGCAAAAGATGAGATTATCTCATGTGACTGTGCTTTCATGACTAATTTCATATTAATGAATATTAATTGGATGTTTCATTCTACCATCAGACTTACTTTCATGA
>NW_024713129.1:23920614-24024057 GCF_018991925.1 Homarus americanus
TCTAATTCCTTCTCAACCTCACACCAATGCATATGGAACATGTCTGGACTTAGCATATATGGATGTAACTTTATCTTTGTCAGTGGTGATAGGCTTCACGCCTTCCTTTACTACCATCCACCTGTCCCTTCCACTAATAAAATCTTCCTTATTTTTCAAGCAATTTCTCAAGACCTGGAATACTAACACACATTCTAACACTAAATATCTCCTTCCAAATTCATCTCAAGTTCACACAACCAGTTTTATCTAACAAAGTTTGAATTATTCACGCTGCTTCCTAATCAATAGCAACTTTAATTCTAGTTTTTGCTTTACCTCCTATCTGCATTTACCTTCTGAGCTAAAAATCTCTGTTATAAGTTCTCGCTTGACACCAGAGTCTTCTAAAAGGCATGTGCAAATAGTTTCTCATGCATCTTTACTCATTATGGAGAAAATCAGCTGCAGTATCCATTCCATGAATTTGGTGTGTCGTTAATACACAATTCACATTATACCTATGTTTAACTTTCTCTTCGACTAGCTGGAAATAGTAAACATGGCACTCCTCATTACTATAAGATCAAAATTACAACACTCTCATAGATACTGTTTTTCGTTCCTTCTCTCACCTTCAGTATATACTCCTTTATCTTCTACGGGCAGGGCTTAGCCTGCTTCCAATAAATTTGACAATTGTAACATTTTGGATTCTTGAGCTTACACAAGCTTTCATGTTTCAAACACCTCTTACATTTTAATTGGCATGTGTTCTAGTTTTTGTAGTATACTTATTCCTTACAGCTACAGTTACTTTTTGCTGGGCCTACCTTCTTTGACTTTTCTGTATTGGAACAAGACCTGCAGGTATTTTCTCGGCCAATTCATACTTCAGCTATCTGACATGCTTTCAAAGAGAGATTAAGTTGGTGAACCATTAACTTATTATATTTTTTCATAATTCAGGCCTATTACAAACCTGTCTCTTAGAACTGGTTTCTTAAAGGCTTCCCAGAAGTTACGGTAAGTGGATAACTATTAAGCTTCTATATAATTACTTACTGATTCATCTTTACCTCTATCTCTGGTACACCAAATCTGTGACTTTCAACGTGATCTCCAAAGTGATGGATCAAAATGTTTAACCAAGATATTAGTAATCTGAATCGTAGAAGTCCCGCAGGTTTGTCTGGAGTAAGCAGATTGACAGAGTAGAATAAACATTAGCTCTCACTCTATCCAAAAGATTTTCTAACCTTTTCTCTTGAAGGGCTTTCTTCTTCAAACATCCACCTCAAATCGTCCATTAATTCCATTTGCCAGAAGAAAGTCATTCTCTACAATATGATGTGAGCTCTTCCTTGTCTGCATCATAATCCCCAATCGTCGATGTATCCACTGGCGCCCAATAAGTTGCTCTCTTCACTTAAATTCTCCCACTGGGTTCCGGTGGCCTTCCCCACAGTGGTCACTATCCTCTCTTCAAGGAGGACTTCACCAACAGCATAAGATCCATCCCTGCGTCCTCAGTGTAGTATCTTCGTTATTTGGCAATGAAGGAGAACATGGAAGCGCCCAATTACGTCTGGCTGAAACGTTTATTCTCTCTTCTTGGTTACAACGTGCCTCGCACATTTCGTGTTTATACAAGTCTAAACACTTTCTGACTTTGGTAAGAAGTAACATAATATATAATATATATATTCAATAAAGGCAGCATATAAACATACATATATATATATAACAACTCCTGCTTAATACAATTACTCAAGGTACAAGATGCTTGGACCCGAATTCTGGAACAGGGTGGCAATATCGACATTATATAGCTAGATTTTGCTAAGGCTTTCGACAGCGTACCCCACGAAAGGCTGAAAATCAAACTAGAAGGGTACGGGATTCGAGGAAGTGTCCTATCATGGATTGAAGACTTTTCTATGACTACAAGCAGTGTGTGGTGATTAATGGCACGAAATCTTCATGTGTACCCGTCACAAGCGGGGTAACACAGGGCAGTGTATTTGGTCCGCTGATGTTTGTTTGTTTCATAAATGGCATGCCTGATGCTGTACCCTCCTTCATATAAAATGTTTGCAGATGACGTCAAGTTTATTTCGGGAAATTAAGAACCAAGCAGACTGTGAAGCACTGCAAAAGGATCTCTGTGAGCTCCAAGAATGGTCGAAGAAGTGGTTGCTACGATTCAATTTCGCGAAGTGTAAGAGGCTGCACCTAGGACGTCCCAACGGTAAGGAGGTGTATCTTAATTATGTCTCAACGGGACGAAAAAACTGCATTAATTGAGACTGAATGTGAGAATGTGACAACGAGCTGAAGTTCTCGGGCCTTTGCGAGAAGAAGGTGAAGCAGGCAACTAAATTATTAGGTCTTATAAGAAGGTCATTGAGATATCTAGAATTCTAGACAGTCAGTCCCTCGTAACAATCTTCAAGAGTGAGGTACTTCCCCGTCTGGCCCCCGAGATATGCTAAGGATTGTCAGTTGCTTGAAAATGTCCAAAGGAGGGCCACCAGACTGGTACCTGCACTTTGGCACCTTAGCTACCCTGAGAGATTAGAGAGCATGAAAGTGCCGAGCATATACAACAGACGGGCAAGTGGGGGACCTGGTTGAGATGTATAAGCATCTCAGGGGGCAGTACTCAGTCGAGTGCCCTTACCTGGATCATCTGGCGGACGCTCGCCCCACAAGGGTCACAGCTCAGGGTTGAAGAAGAGGCAAGCCCAGAAAACTGTGAGGGGTAACTTTTTTGGAATGAGAGTTGTGAATTCTTGGAACAATCTGCCAGAGAGTGTTGTGATGGCACTGAGTGTGAGCTCTTTCAAGACCAGACTTGGCAAGCACTGGAACAAGCTGAGGTACATTCAGGAGCTGGTGTATGCCCAGTAGTTGCCAACATTGCGTAACAGAGAAGTGACCGATTGCCAAAGCGGCTAACGAGCCGATCAGTGGTGAAGAGGATAAAACAAAGAAAAAAAAGAAATTAACAGTGGAATTCTCCCCTACAAACGCTGTTTGTCGCTGCCTAGCCGACCCCACCAATTCCCCAGTGTATGCCTCGTGGTCTAGGTCAACCAGCGCCGCCATACACCACGGAGCGGGGGTCAACTGCTAAGCCACGCCTACCCCCGCTATTTAAGACCTGACCTCGTGGTGATCTGCCTCTCCTTCTACCTACACCAACCAGCCAGCAACACCTCCTCCTCCTCCGCCTGCCTGGTGGTCCTCTCTCCCGCCGGCGAGCATGGCGACCCACAAGCTGTCCTTCTCTGAGCGTCCTCACCAACCAGCTCTCTCTACATCACGCTTGTAACCATGCTGCCTTCCCAGCACCAAGCTGCATTGTACATCCAATACAACATGTATATAGAGAGCACATTGTGAGTTTCCTTTCTCCATCCCATCCTGAGTGTGAACCAAACATCTTGAACCCCACAAATGGTGACTCCCGGAGATTCGCACTCACACAGGATGGAGGAGAAACTGATCACGCTCCCAGTCTTCAAGCAACATGGAAGACTGGCTTATCCACCCAGAAGCAGCTCTCATCGGCTCTACAGCTACTGTCTCTACACCGCAGGTTAGACACCCTAGAGCAGCTCTGCTACTCTAAGCAGACACCAGCTCCTCTTCCTGCCCCAAGCACCACGTCCTACCGACCCCAGCACACCCGTCCTGCCTCAGACGCCGACCCCGGCCCAGCAGTAACCCCTGCCGCCCTTGATGCGGCCTCTGTTCCTGAGTGCGGACCAACACACCCCCTCTTTTCTCCCCCAGGTACTCCCTGCTAATGTCCTGCACCCTGCTGCTGTCGTGGACCCAGCTGCTGTCACGAGCCCTCATCCGTTTCTGCTGACGCAGCCCCTGCTCCTGACCCAGGCCCACACACCCCAGCAGGCGCATCTGACGACTCGGTACCTGCCGTGAGGGAAGCACAAAATTCATCGCCTCCACACACCCTTATTCTCCCTCTCTACTCCCACAGATATTGTGTATCTAGACAGTTGTCCCCAGCGACCGGCTCATCCACGCCATCGCCGTTGTCTCACATGAGGCATGCACCGCCCGTTCTGCCTCACATGTGCTATGCAACCCTGCAGACAACAAGTCTCCTACACAGCCTGGAGGGAAGGGGGAGTATTGTAGTGGAATTCTCCCCTACAAACGCTGTTTGTCGCTGCCTAGCCGACCCCACCAATTCCCCAGTGTATGCCTCGTGATCTAGGTCAACCAGCGCCGCCATACACCACGGAGCGGGGGTCAACTGCTAAGCCACGCCTACCCCCGCTATTTAAGACCTGACCTCGTGGTGATCTGTCTCTCTTTCTACCTACACCAACCAGCCAGCAACACCTCCGCCTGCCTGGCAGTCCTCTCTCCCGCTGGCGAGCATGGCGACCCACAAGCTGTCCTTCTCTGAGCGTCCTCACCAACCAGCTCTCTCTACATCACGCTTGTAACCATGCTGCCTTCCCAGCACCAAGCTGCATTGTACATCCAATACAACATGTATATAGAGAGCACATTGTGAGTTTCCTTTCTCCATTCCATCCTGAGTGTGAACCAAACATCTCATACCCCACAAAGGCTTAAATTTGTGATTGTTAACTTTTTTATTTATTTTAAGTATATATTTTTTCAATATACTCATACCTGCATATCATTTGATTTTTGAGTTCTCATCAGTCATCAATATAGTATTTGACTTAAAAAGGTTAAAACTCTAAACTGCTGAGGGTTCCTTCACCTAAGCTTAATATAATATAACAGAATCGTAGTGAAATTTTCAAGTTTTACATGCGCTTTGAATATTCAGGTGAGAGTTCTATAGATAGGACCTTCTTTAGAATAACCAAGGTTCTGTATACATAATTCCATTTTTATAACCTTGACAATCCTGATACAGTGCTGTTGTGGGGTACGGGTTTTTTGGTTCACACTCAGGATGGGATGGAGAAAGGAAACTCACAATGTGTTCTCTGTATACATATTGTATTGGATGTACAGTGCAGCTTGGTGCTGGGAAGTGGCAGCGTGGTTACAAGCGTGATGTAGAGAGAGCTGGTTGGTGAGGGTGCTCAGAGGAGGACCAGCTTGTGGATAGCCGATAGCCATGGTCGCCAGCGGGAGCGAGGACCGCCAGGCAGGAGGAGGAGGAGGAGGAGGAAGTGTTGCTTGCTGGTTGGTGTAGGTAGAAAGAGCTAGGTCACCACAAGGTCAGGTCTTATATAGCGGAGGTAGGCGTGGCTTAATAGTTGACCTCCGTCATGTAAGGCGGCGCTGGTTGACCGAGACCAAGAGGCTCGAGGCATACACTGGGAAATTCGCGGGGTCGGCTACTCAGCGACAAACAGCGTTTGTAGGAGAGGAATCCACTCCAATACTCCCCCTTCCCTCCAGGCGGTGTAGGAGACTTGTTGTCTGCAGGGTTGCATGGCACATGTGAGGCAGAACGGGCGGTGCAAGAGACTTGTTTTCGGCTGGGTTGTATGCCACATGTGAGACATAACGGCGAGGGCGTGGATGAGCCGGCTGCTAGTGGAGACAATTTTGTCTAGATACATGAGATCTGTGGGAGGAGAGAGGGAGAAGGAGGGTTGTGGAGGTGATGAATTTTTTTGCCCCCCTCGTGACAAGTACAGAGTCTTCAGATGCGCCTGCTGGGGTGTGTGGGTCTGGGTCAGGAGCAGGGGCTGCATCAGGAAGAGGGTCTATGACAGCAGCAGGGTGCATGACAGCAGCAGGGTCCACGACAGCAGCAGGGTGCAGGACAGTAGCAGGGAGTACCTGAAGGAAAAAAATGGTGTGTGGGGCCGCACTCAGGCGCATGGGCCGCGTCGGGAGCAGGGGCGGCCAGGCAGGAGCGGAGGAGGGTCCACGTCAGGAGGAGGGTCCAGGACAGTGGCAGGGGGTACTGCTGGGCCGGGGGCGGCGTCTGAGGCAGGACGGGTGTGCTGGTGTTGGTAGGACGTGTTGCTTGGGGCAGGAAGAGGAGCTGGTGTCTGCTTAGAGAAGCAGTGCTGCTCTAGGGTGTCTAACCTGCGATGTAGAGACAGTAGCTGTAGAGCCGATGAGAGCTGTCTCTGTGTGGATAAGCCAGTCTTCCATGTTGCTTGAAGACTCGGAGAGTGATCGGTTTCTCCTCCATCCTGTGTGAGTGCGAATCTCTGGGGGTCACCATTTGTGGGGTACGGGTTCTTTGGTTCACACTCAGATTGGGATGGAGAAAGGAAACTCACAATGTGCTCTCTGTATACATATTGTATTGGATGTACAGTGCAGCTTGGTGCTGGGAAGTGGCAGGTGGTTACAAGCGTGATGTAGAGAGAGCTGGTTGGTGAGGGTGCTCAGAGGAGGACCAGCTTGTGGGTCGCCATGGTCGCCGCCGGGAGCGAGGACCGCCAGGCAGGAGGAGGAGGAGGAGGAGGAGGAGGAGGAGGTGTTGCTTGCTGGTTGGTGTAGGTAGAAAGAGCTAGGTCACCACGAGGTCAGGTCTTATATAGCGGAGGTAGGCGTGGCTTAATAGTTGACCTCCGTCATGTAAGTCGGCGCTGGTTGACCTGGACCACGAGGCATACACTGGGGAATTCGCGGGGTCGGCTACTCAGCGACAAACAGCGTTTGTAAGGGAGGAATCCACTACACTGTACTTTCAAAACTACATAGAATTATTGACTATGTAGCTCAAAGTTTATGTTGTTTACATGTATTTTGAACCTTTTCTCTTGTTTCATTTGATCTTTTTCATTCAATCATGCAACCATAAACAGATTTTTAGAATAAGGGTGGGAGATATTCGTTAGACGGTGGAAGGTACTCATTTATGGGTGGTAGGTACTCATTTGTGGGTGGAAGGTACTCATTTATGGGTGGTAGGTACTCATTTGTGGGTGGAAGATATTCATTTGTAGGGAGGAAGTAATCTGTTGCCAGTTGGTTCAAGTTCTTCTGGATAGCTTGGGTTGAAGGAGGGACTGGGATGGTGAGTGGGAATACCAGAGCTGCTACATTGTCACTGCCTTCCGCTGTCTCATCTGGAACTGATAGGCCCTGGAAGATAGGGATAAGGACCAGTGCAGGATTATTAAAGTAATGAAGATATGGATGAGAATAACTTATATCTGGGATTTCATTGTGTGTGATGTTATCTAAGTGACATTCATTGATGTCTTGTTATGTATTTACACAATGTAATTCTGGTTATATGAGACATGAAATCCTGAACATCGATCTCAGAGATTAGAATTTGTCCTTGATTTTATTTAAGACAAATATTTCAGAAGGTGTTTATAATATGTAATTACAAATATATACTATAATATAAATTTTTTGCCTGACCTGCAGTACAGTTAGAAAATCTGAAACAGCTTTCTTGGTCTGAGAAGTGGACTTTGCTTGGCTCGTTGACAACTCTTGAAAGGTGGACTTTGCCCGCCCTACTGCCTCTTCCTGTCTCGCCACTGGCTCTTCCCGTCTCACTACTGGCTCTTCCTCCACCTCCTGTAGTGAATGAGTTCAAGAATACATTATGTTCATCAAATAAGGAGACTGTACCACCAAAATCCACCACTTATAACTGATAATTTGGTAACTCGGAAAGCAGCCAGGCTGTCTTATTAAAAGCGGGATCAGATTTGGGTACACAGTTTGGGTAAAGTGATTATTGTAGAATTAATAATGAATACTACTTACCCTAATCATATAATTTTATACGGGTATATGTAATTATCCTGCTTTTTGATAATCTCAAATAGAAAGTACAAGCACAGTACATAAATTCAAAATGCTAAATTAAGCTCCCCAAAAGCTAGTTTGCTTAATACCAGACTGCAGGGGCTAATTCTCCCTACAAATGATCTGCCTACTCGCGCCATCCTCGCTCGCTGATTGGCCAGCTGCCATCCTCGCCATCAGCCAATCAGAGGTGCCTCTCATCCCGCAGCCTGCATCCTTGAGTAGGCAGGATTGTATAAATACCCCTCTGTCATAAGCAAGAACAAGGGGTGCTTGTGGTAGAAGCGGTACCGCTCTTGCCTCGCAAGTAAGGTGTCACGGGTTCGATTCCCGGGCAAGCGGAAGTTGTTTGGACACTCTTCCTAGCCCCCTTGGTCCCTGTTCACCTAGCAGTAAAGTAGGTACCTGTTGTAAATCGAAAGGTTGCGAATTCGTATTCAGGGAAAGTTGTTGGAGCTTCTAAACTTCTAAACTTGAACTGAAGCAAGAACCCCTCAAAGAATGGGACCAGGAATGCACAATACCTGCAAAAGCTCTCCACACAAATTGCAGAAGACCTTTACAAGCCAAAAGGAAAAAGAAAGAAAGCAATAATAACCCAACTCTGTCAACCACTAACAAAACCTACAATCCTCCCAAAACAAAAACTTAATATACCCGACCTATCCAACAACCCCCTTCGACCCCCCCTCTATAAAAAAAAAAAAAAAAAAAAAAACTCAATACAACTATTCATTAACCACACAAATCATATCACCCCAAGAAATCCTACCATACTATAAATCAACCTAATTACCTCCAAAGCCCCCTCTCCCCCCAGACCTAACTAATAATTATCCTCCACTTCCTCCTCACCCCTTACTATATTGACACACACACACACACACTCACACAACAACCCCCTTTAAGCAATCCTAATTCAGCACAAATCAACATACCACCTCCACCCCCAACCAATCCCCAATACAAACTCCCCTCCCCACAACCAATCTCCAAACACAACCCCCCACTCTCCCCAGACAAAGCCTTACATAAATACTACAACTCTCCAGAACCAAATCAAACATACCAAAACTCTGTGACATCCAATCTCAATAAAATCGACCTCACTCAAAATTGAAACCAACCAACCCATATCTCATTCAAATCTCCGTTCATAATTTGACAAAAAAGCTCAAATCTGTCTCCTGCTATTACTAAAAACTCTCCTATGATACGCTCATCCTTCCTTACTACGAATACTCTGACATTTCAAGCTCAAAGATTGAAAAACCCTTCCTCCAACTCGCTCCGTTCCTCTTTGACATAGCTCAAAGACTTTACCTTCATCTTTCTCCAAACAACCCTACGACTAGCTACATTTCCATTTTCACCCTCCCTGTTACTTTGACCATGTGTGCCTGTGCGTCCGTCCACCTGCGCTTCTCGGCCTGCGCCACAGCCGTGGCGGGGCGGTTCTTCCTCCGCTTTGCCAACACTGTGTAGTGGACGTCTCCCCTACAACTGCCTACAACTGCGTAGCCGCAGCCACCAGCTGCTACCATCTTCCCTAGCAACCAAACTAGCGGCCCAAGCGGGGGGCGTCACCAGATGCCGCAGTATCCTAGCAACAGAGCCAAAGACCGGCGACTTTCTCGGGTTTTCCCAAAGTGGCTCAAGGCTGACTCATGGCTGCTGGGTATATAAGCTCTGTCTCTCCATTGAGATTCATTCTGGCCTCTCTTCCTGAACAAGCAACACCTCCTCCTCCGCCGCTGCCTGGCGGTCCTCGCTCCCGCCAGCGAGCATGGCAACCCACCAGCTGTCCTTCTCTGAGCGTCCTCACCAACCAGCTCTCTCATTCTGCTCTCGGTTCCTGAACACGCAACACCTCCTCCAGCAAGCTCCTCGCTGTCCAGCTTTCATTCAACCAGGAGGCCAGCAACAGGCAACATCTTCTCTAGCGAAGCTCCTGCACATCTACCTCCTTCAACACGCTACTCACCGAACGTCTCTACTGAGCAGCTCCTCACCACACGGCACCTCCAGCACCAGACTGTCTATCATATAACTTATATTATATAAGAAAACCACCTTAGAGTTTCCATCCATCCTGAGTGCTAAACCACTTAATACCACGAAACCCTACAAATGGTGTCCCCCGGAGTTTCGCACTCACACAGGATGGAGGAGAAACTGATCATGCTCCCAGTCTTCAAGCAGCATAGAAGACTAGCTTATCCACGAAACCCTACAACTGCCCAAGCTAAGACGACAACCAGAGCACCCGTGTTGGCCCTTTGCCTGCCCGGACCTGCTCCCGCCCTCCCTCTGCCTCGTCCTGATTATGATTGTTACACCATCCGGGCACATTGCCTACCCCCTCACGCAAGCGGTGTTTAGCCACTGCACCTATCCTCTCCTTCTAAAATTCACTTCTATCCTCCCTTTATCCTTCCCCTGAACCTCTTTCCCCCCTGTCACTAGCTTCTATGTATGTATGTATGTAGCAGGGACAAACACAATGAAAAATGGAACAAACTGATAAATGACACACAAACAGACTACAGAAACCCAAAAGCATTCTGGAAAAAAATAAAAAACCTATTGGGAACTAACTCGGAAGAAATTAGCTACATAAAGGACAAAAACGGAAGAAAGGCAACAGAACCACACGATAAAGAACCAATATTTAGAGAATACTGGAAAGACATATTCAGAATCAACGACGAAGACAATAGAAGCTTCTGCCAAGAAACAGAACAGGCAACTAGAACATAGTTGAGCCAGAACACAGAGAAATGGAAACCTACCAGGAAAATCAACCTTAATTCATTAAATAATAATAACCCAATAATTGTTCCATAAACCCAAAATGATATTGAAAAAACAAAACAATAGCAAGCTTTAAGAACAAAACACCTGGCATAAGCCAAATTATTAAAATCGTACTACAAAACATTCCTGAGTCAATGATCGAACAGCTTAAAAATATATATAATGCCTCACTTGCAACTGGCTTCTTCCCTACCAAATTTAAAATAGCCAAAATCAGATTCATCCCGAAAGCAGGAAAGAACCATACCCAAGCAGAGAACTACAGACCTATCTCACTACTGGAAACACCCGGTAAAATATTGGAAAAAATAGTCAACCACAGACTCAGAAATTATCTAGAATTCTAGACCAAGAAAAACAAATATAACCCAAGACAGCACGGCTTTCGGAAAAATCGAGGAACCAACACAGCAATAGCACTAATATACGAATCAATCGCAAATGCTGCAAGCAACAGAGACCAATGTAATATAATTCTAAGAGATGTATCAAAAGCATTTGATAAAGTCTGGCATGAAGGACTGAAGTTGAAAGTAATCAAACTGGACATGCCTCCCAATATCACAACACTACTATGCAATTTTTTAAACAATAAAAAGGCCAAATTAATCATCGGCAACCATCTAGGGCAAACTTTCAACCTTCACAGTGGAGTTCCCCAAGGCAGTACTATATCGCCGACATTATACACTTTATACACAGCAGACATGCCACAATCACGGCAATCAGAATATATAGCATACGCAGATGATGTAACACAGATAGTCAGGTACTCAGGAATCCAAACAAATGATGGCCATCAGAACAAGCAGAGAAATAGAGATAGTAAATAACTATGAACGGAAATGGAAGATAAAAGCCAATGTCCAAAAACTCAAAATAATTCACATCGCAAAAACAAATCCCTACCCTATTATTGTCAATAACCAACAAATACCATATGCGGCCAACGGAAAAATATTAGGACTAAGATAACCAGAAACGGAATAATCCCCCACATCAATGAAAGAATAGCAATTGCAAAATCACAACTTACAAAGCTCAGAAGATTCCGCCAATTAAACACTAACACACAGCTACACCTATATAAAGCACTGTCAGACCACACTTAGAATACCCTCCGATACATCTGAACACAATCGCAAGAACAAACAAACTTAAATTTCAAGCAGTGCAAAATATAGCCCCCAGAAGGGCGGCAAAACACAGACCACCATGCACACAAACAATACAAGACATACACACAGAACACAGCATAGACCCACTCAACACCAGAATACACACCCAAGCAAATGCAATATGGGAAAAATCCATCAAGAACAGGATCCCATACTAAACCAACTAAATAAGGAAAACAACAACACATCGCACAGATGGTGGCCTAGAAGCAGGAAAAATGATAATGAAGAACCAGAGCCTCTATATACACAATTAAAAAAGAACCAAAAGATGGGAACAACTCTCCAGTCACACAAGGACCTGGAGGGACCCCACAAACAAACAAAGACCTCAAAAGATCACAAACACCCACAATAAAAACTAGAAACGAAAAAGATTGGGATCATCCCTCCAGTGCCACAAGGACCTGGAAGGACCCCCCCACCCTAACATAATACAATATGCCCCAAGAAAACATCAAATAGAACAACTTAGCTCCCACCAGTGCCCCCCCCCACAACCCCCCTCACCCCCACGCTGTCAAGCCTCGCGCTCCCACCAGTGCCCCCCCATAACCCCAGTGACATGACACAGATCATATCCCTCTTCCAAGAATTTGCCAGGCATGTTGAGTAACTCTTCTCTACACTCTGTACCGCCATCTCCGACCTACACAACCAACTCTTGCCCGAGGCTGCCACCCTGTCACTTCCCTCTTTTGGTTTGACACAAGCTGGTAGCCCCCCCTGCTCACTGCCTGTGCGTCCTGCTACCCCCGCGCCAAGCCCTGCCTTATCCTCACGTCACGTGGTGGCTCAACCCGTCTACCCACCGCACGCCACGCCCGCTCCTGTGCTGTCTCCACCAGGGCTCCCTTCCGGACCTGACGACTCCACTCCCGGTCACCCAAGCTCCGCCGACATGCCTGCACCTAAGGCCCATCCGTCCACGTCAGGGGTACACATGTACCCAACCGGCCAGCCTGAAATCAGTCTAATACACCACAATGGATAGCAACGCTACAGGACTGCAAGTACTCACCTGGAACATAAACGGCTTACAAAACAAGTTTGGTGCCCTCAAAACTTACACCTATACTGAAAATATCGACGTGTTGTGCCTCCAAGAAACGC
Source organism: Homarus americanus (assembly GCF_018991925.1). Lineage (NCBI taxonomy): Eukaryota > Metazoa > Arthropoda > Malacostraca > Decapoda > Nephropidae > Homarus > Homarus americanus. The sequence continues at coordinate 23,933,460 of NW_024713129.1, forward strand.
GGTGTGCTGCTGGTACCCATGTGCTCAGTGGCTACACATGTGTTGAGAGCCCATCCACCCCTGTTCTTCGCATCGATGGACTACCACGAGGTCATGTACGTGGACTGCGGATCTACGTCAAGAAGGATGTCCCCTATCAACCTCTCGACGTCCCCCTTGATGACGACACCGACGCACACGCCATCACAATCACACTAAAAGGTATGTCCCTCAATATTGTCAATGTCTATGTGCCTACCTCCACCCCTACTGTACCTGTCCCACCACACCATATCACCTCCACCCCCACCCTCCTTGTGGGGGACCCCAGTCTCGGCTCCCAGGGGCCCCACTCAAACTCCCGGGGTAATTCCTGGCTCTCCTACCTACAAACCACTGATGACCCTGTACGTCTTCTCTGCCCTCCATCACCCACCCACATCGGGGGAGAGAAACTTGACTACATCGCCCTCTACTCTGACCCTCACCGCCCACACTCCACCCGCATCCTCCACTCCCCCCACAGTAACCATTTCCCTATCCACACTACCCTCCAGTATGTGAGAATACCCGTTCCACCCAAGGGCCCTAGGCTCAGGCTACCCCCTGCCAACATACCTGCCTTCATCACTACCATTGCTGAATGGTTTCAGGATTACACTGTCACCACCGCAGACCAACTCTACCTTGATCTGTCCAAACAATGCACTACCCTCCTCCGCCCTGCCCCAAAACACCGCCGCCCTAACCGCCAGCCCAGGAGTCATTGGAATGTTAACCGCGACCCTTATGTTAAGTCTATCCGAGTATGGCACCGACTAGCAGTCGACCAGTGGAAGAAATCTCCCAGCTCCCCTGATGCTCTACGCTTCCTGATGCGCACAAATAAAGAGCTCCAATCTGCCATCACTCTCGCACGAGAGAAGCAGTGGTTTGACTTTGCTTCTTCTATTGACCAGTCTACTTCTATAGGTGATATATGGCGCACCATTAACCGTGCCCGGGGCATCAACGCCAGACCCGCGCTCCACCCCAGACCAGCTGCCCGAGCCGAGGCGCTCTCCCAGACGTGGCAGGAGGCCGCCTCCATTGATGCACTACCACCCGCTGTACGAGACCTCACCCTCGCACTGCAACCACAACGCCGACAGCGCATCTCCGAGTACCAAGACCTATCTGCAGACACTGACGTGCCTTTCACACAGTGTGAACTACTAAATGCTGTTAAGCGCGGCCGGTCCACCGCCCCTGGCGATGACGGCGTCACATATGAAGTGCTAAATGCCCTTATTGCCACCCCTGGTAACCCCCTCCTCTGTCTATTTAACCTCTCTTATGATACTGGTCAGCTGCCTCACTTATGGAAGACTGCCACCACCATCCCAGTCCCTAAACCAGGCAGACAAGATGAATATCGTCCAATCTCCCTCATCTCCTGCTTCTCAAAGATGATGGAGCGCATGATACGCCACCGCCTCCACTGGAAAATTGAAGCCCACCTGCACCCTGACCTCTATGGTTTCCGCCCCGGAAAGAGTACTGCTCACTGCATCGCTCACTACATGGCGAACACCTCAGCTAAAACCTCCCTCTTCGTCGACTTCAAGGGTGCTTTTGATAAAGCCAATAGTGAAGTGATCCTTGAGGGTCTCACTCACATGGATGTGAAGGGCAAACTCCTCACGTGGATTGCTGACTACCTCTCCCGTCGACAGGCCCGTGTCCGGTTTCAGGGCCACTACTCTACGAGCAGGGACCTTGATCTTGGCACGCCTCAGGGAGGTGTACTCAGCCCTACACTCTTTAATGTACTCATGAACTCCATCTGCCGCCTCAACGACATCTTTGCTGAGTGCGCCCTAGACGGTCACATCATAAGCTACGCAAATGATATCCTCCTCCAAATTACTACAGTGCAACATGAACAACCTATACTCTCCACGTTCGCCCGGACCTGTCAAACACTCGGGCTAGTCATCTCGCACACTAAAACCAAGTTCATCTCACACTTCCGGCGTCAGGCCCCGCTGACTCTGCAAGGACAAGACATCGATCAAGTACGCACCTACAGGTACCTTGGTCTACCCGTGCGAGCCACTACCAGCGCCACCACCTCTGCTGTCGCCGCCCACGTCATCTCCCAGTGCCGGCAACGAACGAGGCCCCTCCAGTCCCTTATCCACGGCCTCAAAGGAGCCTCTGTCAGGGTCCTACGCCTCATGTACATTGCCATCGTCAGAGCTGTCATAGATTATGCCTCTCCTGTCCTTGTAGTGCTTCCCAACGCGAGAAACAAAGCATAGAGAAGATCCAAAACAGAGCGATGAGACTCATCCTCGGCTGCCCTATGACCACCAACATAGAAGTCATGCAGCGTGAACTGATCCTGCTTCCAGTCTGCGATCGAATTACTGCTCCCAATGCCATCCTAGGTGTTAAACTCCTTCGCAGTGAGAAACCGACTCCCCTGTCTCGCTCACTGAACTCACATCTTGACTCCCTCCTGCGCCGGCTTGCCCCCATTACCACTCCCTCCCTCTCTCAACACTGGCCCGTCCACACTGCTGCTGACATTCTGCGTTAACACCTCTACACCCCCTCGACCTCTCTCCGTCCCGAGTACACTCATCCACCTCTACCGCCGTGGACCTCCCATGTGTTGATGTTGTCGTCCACACCTTCCCTGGTCGTAAATCCACCCAATTGCGGTATATGCTCAAACTTAACTGCCTTGAGCAGATTGATGATGTCGCCTCTTCTCTTACGACCTCCCTTCCTCCTATCCTCGTCTACTGTGATGGGTCTGTCACCACGCTGGGCTGCGCTGGGGCAGCTGTTTGGATTCCTGAGCGCCAGGCCCGCAAGAAAATCAGGGTCCACGACTGGGCCTCCTCCACTGACACTGAAAGCATAGCCATCCTCGCGGGCATTCATGAGGGGGCGACCTATGCTCGCACTGAACGCCGGAACCTCCTGATAATCAGTGACAGCACTTCTGTGCTAGCGAGGATCAAATTACCCTCCCCCTCCTTCCCTGCCGCCCAACGCTTCGGTGTTTGTCGGTATTTATGTGCTGTCTCTATGTACACTGCATTTTGCTATGAATAACGAATTTTATACACCCACTCAGCCCTTTTAAATCACAGAAAAATATAATAAAACTTTCTTTGGGGCGGTAATAGAATGCCTTTAAGGATATCCAAACTTGTTGATCTTATTTATTTTTTATTTTAACTAGTATTTCTCTTTCCAGTGCCTTACAGGAAATGTAAAATAAATTATTTCATTAAATAAAATAAAAAATACTGTTTCATTTATACAACTGTTTTCACAGACAAGCATTGACACACACACACAGGCTAAGGCACTCACACACACACACACACTTACTAGAGGTAGCAGCGACCCAATGATTCTGCTTAATCTCACCGCGAATTAAAATAGCAGCTTGCGTTGCATGAAATCAGCGTCTTTAGAAAGAAATCTGTTTAGCATCGGTTACTTACGATTGGATGAATTAATCGAAATTGATTAAACGTTTGAAGATAATATTAGTATAAATTAATGATAAACAGGCAACCTCATAAACAACCTGCACACAGCTGTGCCCGATGCATGATGTTCTTTAACATACTTACCGATAATACTTATGTTTATTTATCTAAATATGATTTCATATAGGTTGGCTCATTGCTCTATCCATTTTAAAATCATATTAATATTATATACCAGCAGAGAAGTATAATATAATACAAGACAACAAAGCCCAACCATTAATTAAGCAACGGGGAACTAAGTAACCAATCACCTATCACTTTTACATTCATTCATAATTTTTACTACGTAGTATAGTAAACAAACGGCCTCTTCCCATCGCTTAATCCAATAATATACAGTTGACCGAGAAAAACCCAATTCTCGTGTAATTTCAGTGGGTGAAAACCCAGCCTCTTTCATGCCGATTATTCTTCCACGTTCAGTGATTTTCTGCGTGTGGTATTCCATGTTGGCAGGGCCCTTCTACAATTGAGGGAGTGGAAGGGTAGTCAGCACTGACAACACCTCTGTCTCCCCCACCTTCCCGCCAATAACGTCAGCGTTATATTTATATTTATTATGCATTTATAAAAAATAAACGAATAAATAAATAAATAAGATACAAATCTATAATACACCATACACATTTTTGGAGAAATTGAATATTTTTTTTTAAAGACACCAGACTAAACGTGACGTAATCGACACAAGTCAGAAACAAGGATTTAGGGGAGGGGGGTAAGAGTCACTCAACGAAAGAAATGCCATTTGCTGCTGACAATATTCATAGTCTTGGAATGACAATGATATTGCTAGATAATGGCTTGTAAAAGTATTAGGCATATGCTACAGTACTAATTCACACCATCAGACGGATGGTTCGTAAGATTAATTACCATCACCTTCAATTGAACAACGTCATAAATACAGACACAGACTGACACACACACACACACACACACTCCACAAGCGCACACACACACACAGGGAAGAAAACAGCAGTTTGTGTTGCAAGAAATCAGCGTCTTTAGAAAGAAGTTTTGTTTAGCATCGGTTAGATTAAGCGTTTGAAGACAATATTAGTATAAATTAATGATAAACAGGCAACCTCATAAACAGCCTGCACACAGCTGTGCCGATGCATGATGTTCTTTAACATACTTACCGATTTTACTTATGTTTATTTATCTAAATATAAATTCATATATAGGTTGGTCATTGTTTTATCCATTTTAAAATCAAATTAACAGTATATACTAGCAGAGAGGCATAATATAATGCGAAACAACAAAGCCCAACCATTAATTAAGCAACGGGGAACTAAGTAACCGATCACTTTTTATATCCATTCATAATTTTTACTAGGTACTATAGTAAACAAACGGCCTTGAGTTGCCAGCTGTCTCCAGCAGTGTTCGAAGAATCTTGAACGTGACTGTACATATGTGGTGGTGGGAATAAGTTAATAAATGTTCATATTTTTATTGACTTGTTTAGGTTTTTGTAGGTTATGTATCTAAGCTACTGTGCCGAGTAGCAACCTTGTATATAAGCTACTGTGCCGAGTAGCATCTATGTATATAATTACGTGGCAACACTGCACGTGTTATGTGACAACATTGCCCCGAGGCTGCCATATGGCAAGGCAGTCTCAGTCTGACTTCGTGGGCTGTGCATGGCACACGCTAGTCACCACTTGTATTTCTCCTATCCGAATAAATGGACTTCAGTGTTACCCAGTGTTTCCCTACCCATCACTGCATTCTTCGGGGAACACTTGGAACCTTCAGTTTTGACCTGTTAACTTGACCTTTGTTGGGAGAACTTGGGATTAAGAATATACTAATAAACTGATATATTTGAAAAACTTAATTAATTTGTGATAATGTATTTTTTTGGCATCCTCCCCCCTACATCCTGTGTAAGGTGAAGCGAGAAGAGATAGCCCCAACAGGTAAGCATGGTAAGTTCATGCTTGCCTTTATGTCTCATGAGTTAAGGATGTAGAAGCCTGAAGTGTCAAGGGCGTAGAAGCCTGAAGAGTCAATCGTTTTTGTCATCAAGTTATTGGAAGCTCCAACAACTTTCCCTGAATACGAATTCGCAACTTTCGATTTACAACAGGTACCTACTTTACTGCTAGGTGAACAGGGACCTTTACTGCTAGGTGAACAGGGACCAATTGGGGCGCGGAAGTATGTCCAAACAACTTTTCCACTGGCCCGGGAATCGAACCCGTGACATCTCGCTTGCGAGGCAAGAGCTGTACCGCTTCTACCAGCGGCGCCCCATGTTTATGTAATGATCTACCCTAGGGTCATAACATAACTAACGCGGGCCTGACCAGGGAGCCTAAGGGTAATTTGTCAAGTTATAGGTTGGAAACAAAAGCTATCATTATATGACATTGCGGTTTAATGTCTTATGACTGTGACTGATATTAATCTAGTGTTCTGTTGTTTTGCTACTGTGATTTTTTTGTGTGTGTAACCTAGTGACGTGTCATTTGATTTGGTCAGTCATCATGTTTTCCCAGGAAAGATTCGTTAATGATCACTCACTAGAGACTCTTTGCCCTGATCAATTACGTAAACCAGACTGGATTAGCATTGCTAGCTATTATGAAATTAACGTTCTAAAGGGTCAGGAATACAAAATGTTGTGCTTACAGAGTTGGTGCTGGAAGAAATTATTTTGGAAGAAGCCCTTCAGTTACATGTAGTTGACACTGCAGCTAGTGTAGACACTGGGAATAGTTTAGAATTACGTAAGCTGGAGATGCAACATGAGTTAGCCACGGAGGAGAAAAGCGCGAACATGAGTTAAGGTTACATGAGGAAAGAGAAAAGGAGAGCCCTGGTTCTCACACCGTCCTCGGACTACCCCTTCCAGCAAACGGTGGTTGACATGTTTCAGCTTAAGGGGCACATGTACACTCGCACCAAAAAGTATCGGTGCAGGGTGAGATCGACAACTTCCGAAACGATACGTATACACTGTGATATGTCGGGAAGGTTGGTAAGTGTATCCTCATAACCTCCCCCACCCCCCTCCACTAGGTGTTGCCATTGGCTGACAATCAGTGTGTTTGCTTCCTCTTTTCGGATTGTTGCTTTGTGTCGACTGAATGATGAGCGAGGGTTCGGTCTCGGTGAACGTGGGTATAAAACAGAGGCAATATGAAGCAGTAGAGATCTACACATGCCAGACGACATGGAAACCTCAGAGGGAACACGAAGAGCTATTATTGCCCTTCATAACGAAGGGTTCGGCGTCACAGATATTAGCTGGTGGGTTGGTGTCCACAGGAACACCGCTGCACAATGGATTCGGAGATACCTCGGAACTGGTGCTACAGACGACAGGTCTCGGAGCGGCCGTCCACGCTGCACCACCCCTCAGGACGACCAGGTTGAGTGGTTTATTTGGTAGCATAAATTAATGTGGCAATATTCACAAGTATCACAAATCATTTTGTTAACAGGGAGCTCCCCATATTTCATACCGTCTATTTATCACTTCCCGACCTTATTTCTAACGGTTTGTTTCACTTGACCAGGCCATAGTAGCTGCTTGTGATGCTGATCCATTCAATTCTGCTGCTACCATCTCCAATGGGCTCGGTCTGCAGCTCAGCAGGATTACAGGGCTGCCAACATCTGGCTGGAACAACTCGCCTTTCCCAATACCTATCGTCACTGGTCTCAAATTGTTCACACTACAGTATACACCGATATTTTTTGTTGCGAGTGTACATGGCCTATGCCGATAGGTTAACTGGTTGGCTAGAGGTGGCCCATTTCCCCAATGGTACCACTTCAACCAGGATTATGTTCCAGCTCAGGAACCTCTTCACTAGGTGGGGGGCCCCTGAACAAGTCTCCACCGAGGAGGCACTAATCTTGAGTGAAGAGATGACCAGCTTCTTCAAGTAACGGGGCGTGTCAGTACGTCTGTCCTTTGCCCAGTACCTCCAGTCCAACGGCAGAGCAGAAGCGGCTGTCAAAACTGCCAAAAGGGTCATCAGGGCCAACACCGGCGGTGGGGGAGGGAGCCTCGACACCGACAAGGTGGCCATGGCCATCCTGCAGTATTTAAACACCCCACTTCATGGGACAAACAAGTCCCCAGCTCAGTTGGTCACAGGGAGGCAGCTACGTGACATGGTACCTTCGACCAGACAGCACTCTAAGGAGGACAGGCACTGACGTCAGGCTCTCCACAACAGGGAGTTGTAGTTGGTCAACAAGCAGCAGTCCATCCTTCGTTATCTGCTTGTATGTTTGACATCAGTTTAATTATTGCCTTGCAATTTCGAACACTGATTAGATTGTAAACAATAGACTTAAGAAATTGATCTGACCCATGACACTGATTTTCATAGTCCAATGTATATGTAATGGGCCCCTGTTTCATCAACAGAACATATTATATAAATGGGTCAATACATCTGATATTATATTCAGATTCACCACCCTGTAACTTCCCACTGGCTATGAGGTGACATGTTCAATGCACGTGATAAGGTGTGCCCATGGGAAGCTGCGTCATACTATGCTGAGTAAAGGCATAAGTAGCCGGCTCTCTGGCCACCTGAAGCGAGCAATAGTTTGATATCCTTGACTAGAGGAAGACGTTATTTGAGAGCCGCAGTGGATGGCTTCCTCTTCCCTCGAGGGGGAACGACGTACCCATACCGTTCTCCCTCGATGGGTCACTACTCATGAGTCACTCACAGCATCTTATATAGTAAGGACGTGATCTAACTTTTATATTACATAAACGCCGTCCCTTTCTCATTCACTCATATATAGTGGAACTTACGGTCGATCTACACTCAAGAATTATAGATACAATCCTTTTATAATAAAACAAGGAACTACAGTTTGGGTTTCGTTACTTAAACCCAAATAATAAATATATGTGAACGGCCTGGTTAATTGGACAATCCAGCCGATTCATATAACGCAGCTGAGTTAAAAGAACATGTATGTACAATCAAAGACAAAAGTCATGTCATGGTTTTGCCCGAAGATTAAATATAACTCATGAAACATTATGAGAGCCCCCTACCACAAGGCAGAGCACACCAAAAGCTTAGCCCTTCAGCATATGTTTTCACCAAATTTCACGACACGACTTTTGTCTTTCATTGTACATGTGTGAGGAGGCATTCTGACACGCGTGAGTTGCCATACGCCTTGTATATAACTGAGTGCATGGGAGAGAGATTCACGTTTCTGACGCTCCTCCATCGTATCTCAGGGATGTAACTAATGCTTCATGTCCGCCATATTAAGTGAAGTTAACTCAGTTGAACTTCGTTGAATTATCAGTGTTCATGTTTTAACATAGTTGAAAGTCTTATGTCCCAAGTGATGCAATAACGTAACTAGACATCGTCCGTGTTGACCTACCATGCATTTCCCTTGCCAGATGTGTGTGGTAATTTGTGTTTGATTTTAAATGACGTTGCTGACGGTCCTCCATCGTATCTCAGGCACAGTGGGTGTTGTTGCTGTTACTTGCTGCTACTGACTACCGGTAGCAGCCTGCGGGCGAGATGTCCGAAGCAGGATGTCTTTAATCCAGCGAGATTATAAGTAGAGGGAGTGATGCGCCCTGGGAGCTAACCAAGGGAGAGTGGGCTCTCTAGCACCGTGCGTTGGAATTTAGCGAGACTACAGTATAGCTGAGTGCATGAGTTTGAAAACGAGCGGTGTGAGCCTGGTGTACTTATCTTGATTATATAGCACAGTAGTATTTTCGTGTACATGATTGTGGATAATTAGCAGTAATATAACTATCCCAGGTTGATTATGGAAACCATAAATATTGCTATTGCCAGTATGTATTAGAGTTTGTTATATGTTGTGAGTAAACCATCTATGTATACTCACAACTGAGAAGCTGGTACATGTTTCCTGTGATAGCATGTTGCTCTAAATATTAATACCATCATTCTGTGCTATTAGCAAGTGAGTACAGTGGCCATCTTTAGTATCAGTGATATATAATAATATTCTTAATGAGGTATACTATAAGTATTGAATGTTAATTGAAGATCTATTTTTGTTACTAATACAGTAAGACCTGGTGGTCCGTTTTTGTCTGAATGTTATGGTAAAGTGATTGAACCTAGTTTTGTTGTTGTGAATAAAGGTTCAAATTGTCATACTATTCACATTAGATTTTAATAAATATTAATGTAGTAGAATGTGAGTATCAACTCTCCTTCCTTCCAAAACTTGGCTTATCAGAAAATAAACACTGTAATTCACGTACCTAAGCTCGTGTCTACCATGCTACCACCCCTTTTGAATAAGTTACATTCTAAATAAACGCCTGGGTGGTGGCAGTCTACTATTATATCAAGGTGTAATGTTAAAGAATGATATAGTTTTCCCAGGTTAATCCATTGAATAGAATATAAGTAAATACACCTGAGAATAAAAGCAAGTAAGAGGAAACACACAAACAATAAGCACTGAGAAAGACTTAATAAATAAAGAAAAGAAAGATAGATAAAACCAAGAAATAAAAACATTGAAGAAAATACTCAGAAAATAACTTAGAAATCGTTGCAAAACTACAATAACTAAAGAAAAGAAACTTAGAAAAAATTAACAAGTAAATCAGAAAATAAGTTACACATAACCAAGGAAATTAAAGGTTATATAAGTGTAGCAACAGAAAAGAAATAGAAATCAATAATTATAAAAGCTAACCTCTTGCAAATATTTTCAACTGATGTAATGAATGTTATTAACTGATAGAATAAATTTATTATTTTCCCCCATTACAAATTATATAGTTAGTGGGAATATAAATGTCCACCTGCATTACACTGTACATCTTAAAAGTGAAATAAGCTGGGGTGGATAATTTTCAGGTGATCTCACACACATATCCATTGGAATTAGTCAAAACACTTGTGGCTGACCTTATAGAGCTGGTCGTTGAGGTGGTAGTAGGTCGGGGCAAGGGAACAGTCCACGTTGAACCACCAGTTACAGGCGAATATGACCTGGTCGAACACTGTACCGTTGGAGCAGAGGAAGCTTGCCACTGGGTGGTCGTCTCTACACACATGATAAACCTAAAGTGGGTGGAAAAGATTGGGTGAGTAAGAAGGAGAGATTGGATGAGTGCGAGGGAGAGATTGGATGAGTGGGAGGGAGAGATTGGGTGAGTGGGAGGGGGAGATTGAGTGAGTGTGAGGGGAAGATTGGGTGAGTGTGGAGGAGAGATTGGGTGAGTGTGATGAAGAGATTGCAAGGGTAGGGGGAGAGAGAGTGAAGGAGTGGGAGGGAGTAGAGAGGTGATTGGGTAAGTGGGAGCAAAGAAGTGTGATCCTGACCAGCATAGTGTGTAAAGTACTTGAGAGCATTATAGGAGATGCCATGATAGAACTTCTACTACAAAACAGTATTGTAAAGGATTGTCAATGGTTTTATGCCGGGATACTCCTGTTTAACAAATTACTCAAGGTACTGGATGTTTGGACCCAAATTCTGGAACAGGGTGGCAATATCGACATTATATACCAGGATTTTGCCAAGGCTTTTTACAGTGTAACCCATGAAAGGCTGTGAATTAAACTGGAAGGGTTTGGGATTCGGGGAAGTGTCCGACCGTGGATCGGAGACTTTCTGCATGGTCGCAAGCAGTGTGTGGTGATTTACGCTACGAAATCGTCATGTGTACCCGTGACAAGCAGGGTACCACATGGCAGTGTATTGGGCCTGTTGTTGTTTGTTTGTTTCATAAATGACATACCTGAACCAATACGCTCCTCCATACAAATGTTTGAGGAAAATGCCAAGATATTTAGGGAAATTAAGAACCAAACAGGCTGTGAAGAGCTGCAGAAAGATCTCTGTGAGCTTCAAGAGTGGTCGAAGAAATGGCTGTTAAGATTCAATGTCACGAAGTGTAAGAGGATGCACCTGGGTCGTACCAACGGGATGAAGAAACTGCGTTAATTGAGACTGAATCGAAAAGGGGCTGGGTATGTATGTTGACAATGAAATGAAGTTCTCAGGCCTTATAAGAAGGTGGTTCAGATATCTAGACGGTCTGTCCCTCGTAACGATCTTCAGGAGTGAAGGCACCAGACTGGTGACTGCACTTCGGCACCTCAGCTACCCTTAGAGATTAGAGCGCCTGCAACTGCCTAGCTTATACAGACGGGCAAGGGGTGACCTAATTGAGGTGTATAAACATCTCAAAGTGCACTACTCAGTCGAGTGGCCTTACCTGGGGCTTTTGGACGCTCGCCCCACAAGGTGTCACAGCTCAAGGTTAAGGAAGCCGCAAGTCCAGAAAACTGTGAGGGGTAACTCTTTTCGAGTGAGAGTTGTGAACTCTTGGAAGTATCTGCTACAGCTAGAGTGTGCTATGTTGGCACCGAGTATGAGCTCTTTCAAGACCAGACTTGAACAACACTGGAGGAGGTTCAGATACATTCAGGAGCCGGTGCATGCCCAGTACTTGCCAACAGTGCGTAACAGAGACGTGACCGATCGCCCAAGCAGCTAACGAACCGATCAGTGGTGAAGAGGATAAAAGTAAAAGTAAAGTAAAATTAACCTTACCCAACCTAACCTAACCAAACCTGACCTATTGTGTTTTCTTTTAAAAATCATTAAAAATGTTTCATTATGTGATTCGGATTGTCATTTCCTTTTATTTAGTAACCGTAATTTAAATATCCTGAGGTGGCATGTTTGGCACATTTTTACATTTAAACCTGATTAATATTATATTATACTATTTTATTTAACTGCTGAGGACTGCAGTTGTCAGTCGAAATTTTAAAATTTCATTGCAATTTTTAGTTTTATGATTCACCTGTACTTCATCAAGGCATAACAGTCGCGAGGTGCTGGAAAATAGGGTCGTTGCGGGTCGGGTCGTGTTGCGTCTCTGTAACAAAGCGTGTTCGGCATTCAGATGTTCGTTGTTGAGCGGCAGAAATTGGACAGTGATTACATAAGAACACCAAGATCGTCTTAGTGATGTGAAAGTGTAAATCGATGTAGGATTTTTAATGCTAGACGCGATTGTACTTTTGAAAACTCAATCTCCACCGAGTTGGATGTACAGCCCAGGTCAAGAGGCATACAACCACAAAATCATTGCCATATGACAAAACTTTTTTTTTTTTTTTACGGAGTTGTGGTCACGGCTGTGATAAACGCCAACCAGGGAGTGTAGTACTGTGCCTTTAGTTAAATCAGTTCATAATGTCATGTGACCGCGGAAGAGGTTGTAAATAACTTAAAGTGAATACAAAGTGGCAAGCTAGAGGGAAAGGCTGAAACCAAGTCGTGTTATAGGTGCCACAGAGACTTTAAATTTTATTTTGTTTATGTGCTATTTCATGGACTGAAAAAGTTTGTGAAAGGCTGTTAGTACCTTAAAAGTATGGGTGCATTCTGAACCTATGTGTGAAGCATGTTATGGGTGTTGGTGGAGAAATACACTCATGACTCCTGAAATCTAGAGAGAGTAATGAAAAAACAGCGGAGCACCCGCCTGCCTGACGGGTCATAAGTGATTTTCTCGGTTTCTTGTAAATGCCTGCCACTTGGCAGGTTAGTAGTTACAACCTTCGGGTTCTGGGTAGTTAGGACAGTTAGGATTATAGTATTTTGTGGGTCATCCCAGACAGGCTATGAGTGATCCATGTTCTTGTGTAGTATGACTAAAATCGGGATTTCTATTCCTCAATGATTGCTATAATTTTGTCGGATGCCCTTAAGGCATGTTTATCGGTGCGAGTAATATTTGTAATGTTTTATGTGCCACTAAGTGATGTAGGATGTACGAAGGAATTGTTTCAGATGAGTTCCTCATTCTGGTGTCTGTTCTGGTGTATGTAGTACTGCTGTATTAGTAGTCCTCTTCATAAGTAGTAGGAAGTGGGCAGCTACCAAACAGGGAGGTACTACCGCCTGGGAAGATATTGGAAGCATAATGTGTTGTCTAATGGTAGACCCTTCTGGCATATGGCATCACGAAAATTGTGACCAAGTCCCAGGCTGCTGATCTGACTTTCTGCCTCATTTACACACAATTGCAGGGTCTCAATTGTTTCTCTTACTATTGACAACACAACATACATATATTGTTTCTCACTTTTTATCTTTTTTCTCATTTTTAATTTCTTTATTATTATTATTATTATTATTATTATTATTATTATTATTATTATTATCATTATTATTATTATTATTATTATTATTATTATTATTATTATTATTATTATTATTATTATTATTATTATTATTATTATTATTATTATTATTAGTATTATTACATTTTCGCCCCCCAGGCCCTGATGTGGGTCAGTGACCTGTGCCCGGGTGAGCTAATCCCCGTAAAAAAAAAAAAATGCAATTAATATCTTTTAATAATTTTTTTGATTCCATGTATAACTTTTGTTTCCCATTGTAGAGTTATAAGCCACGCTAAGAAGTACTCTAGTGCTTGTGTACAATTATTGATTCTGTCTGTAGTGTTGGAAGGGATAGAAGTGTCATCTTTTACCAGTGTGTCTCATTAACCCCAATCACATGTACTAGCTTTCCACGGTCACGGAGAATACTTTTATTTCATTGTGTTTGTGCTGGTTTGGGATTTTCTCTGAGGGGCGCTTCCACTGCATTACCATCCACTACAACTAAAAAAAAACCCAATTACTAATAGCGAGATTATTCCGACCGATTACATATATATATATATATATATATATATATATATATATATATATATATATATATATATATATATATATATATATATATATATATATATATATTTCTGTAGATCCACAATGAAAACGTGATAAGATAATTTCATAAAATCACACGGGAAAAGGGAAACAACGGAGCACCTTAGCTTTCGTTTTATTCAAGACATCTTCAGATGTCTTGAATAAAACAAGAATATGTTTCCATGTATTTATCATATATATATATATATATATATATATATATATATATATATATATATATATATATATATATATATATAATCAACACCTCAAACCACCAGGATTCGAACCCACGGCCCACAAGCCCATGACTGTGATCGGGGAACACTAAATGCTGGACATCCAGGATACTAAAAGCAGTCCTAGACTTTGTTATATTTCACACAAAGCCTGTTTTTAGTATCCTGGTGGTCCAACGGTTAGCGTTCCCCGGTCACAGTCATGGGCTTGTGGGCCGTGGGTTCGAATCCTGGCGGGTTGAGGTGTTGATTGTATGTAGAAGTCCGCGTGCTTTATTGGGTTAATGAAATATATATGGATCCTCGTGCTTCGAAGCCGGATTTGGGAAAACGTTACTCTGACCATCTACGTGATACGGGTAGTCCCCATTAGAGGTTCACGGCGCCTTAACCTCGTTGAACAGGCTTTGTGTGAAATATAACAAAGTCTAGGACTGCTTTTAGTATCCTGGTGGTCCAGCAGTTAGCGTTCCCCGGTCAGTCATGGGCTTGTGGGCCGTGGGTTCGAATCCTGGCGGGTTGAGGTGTTGATTGTATGTAGAAGTCCGCGTGCTTTATTGGGTTAATGAAATATATATATACATATATATATATATATATATATATATATATATATATATATATATATATATATATATATGCAAATGATGAAAATTTAATGAATCTATGGAGGAGTAATACCCCCCCTTACCCCGCCCCCCCCTCTGCGGACGCCCATGAGGGCAGAACTGTAACTTTCGGTACGGGGAACTTCTGGACCGCCCATACGCGGACCAGAAGTTACCTAGTAGGCGGCAACTTCTGGTCAGCTACACCGACATAAAACCCATAAAACCGTGTTGGCAATCCTTCACAAGGTTGTTCCGTAGTAGATGTTCCATCATGGCATCTCTTATAATGCTCTCAAGTACTCTATATACTATGCTGGTCAGGCTCACTGATCTATAGTTATTTGTGGAATAACGATCGCCCTTCTTGAAGATAGGACTCACATAAGCCATTTTCCAACCACTGGGGACCTTTTGCTCACCCAGGATCTCCAGGAGCTCAGCAAGCTCGTTGCACAATTCTCTTTGCTCTCTGGGATGCAGCATGTTAGGACTGAGACTCTTATAAACCTTGAGCATTGACAATTTATTTCTTATAAGCTCTTCTGTGAATACAATGTGGGTCAGTTCTGTGTTGAACCGCCTGTCCTCAAAAAAAGGAAGATTTTTCACATCCTCTCTTGTGAACACAGAGGAAAAGAAACTGTTCATGCTTTCGCTTTGTCCTGGTCAGAATCTGCGTAACTACCGTCTCCAAGCCTCAGGTCCGATACTCCTACTCACGCTTTTAATATCGACTTTGCATAGAGGTAAAACGCCTTTGGGTTTGACTTGACCTCGCTTATAACCAGCCTCTGGAACTCCTTTTCAGCCCTCCAACACTCTGACTTTGCTTGATTCCTGGCTCTTGCATACATCCTCCTACCCTGTTCATCGTTTGACCTAATCCACGCCTTGAATTTCTAGGTTTTCTTCTTAACTTTGTCGACCGCCACATGGTTCATGTGTAGTGGGCTCTTTGTATTCCTAGACGTACTGGGTTTGGTCTTGGGTATATATTTCTCGATCAAATAGTTCACTTTACTGGCTATGATAAACAGCATAGTGTCCGTGTTCCTATGCCTTGGAAAATCAGGCCAGTGGATACCCCTCATCTCCTCCATCATCCCGTCGTAATTTTCATTGTAATATTTGCACCTTGTCCTGGTTTTGTCGTGAACCAAACATCAGTTAAATCTGAAGGACATCATTACATGGTAGCTGGTGCCAATCTCCCGTTGGCCACCATACCCTCCTCGTTTGTTATGATGAGTTCCAGTGGCTTGGGTGTTTGCTCCTCTCTGTAATGCGTCGGGTCCTTAACATGTTGGAACAGAAAATTATCTCTCAGAGTTTCTACTAAAAGAGTAGCGGGGTTATATAAGTCATTTGGCTTGGACTCATTTCCCCAGTGGATGTCGCCATAGTTAAAGTCCCCCATGATAAGGAGGTGGCTAGGGTTGAGCATCATTGTGTTGTCTATTAAGGCTCTTCAGTTCTTTTGGTTTAGTAAGCTATAGTTTGGGGATCTGTAGATACACCCGACAATAAGTAAGTTTCTCCCCTTTAATTTAATTTTACACCACTTGGGTTCTTCAAAAACATCCTCTCCCTGTACCCTCACCTGACTCTCTCTACTGTAAGGTCTTGCCTAGCATATATAACCACACCCCTCTTGCAAGTTTCTTGACAAAGGTTCGTAAATAAGTTATACAACTCCAACTATATCTGGTTGATGTACACCTTCAGTGGTGTTTTAAACTCCTCTCTCTTATCAAGGAACGTGTTAGTTTTAGTGTAAATGACTTTCAAGCCGGAATTTGTTCTCGTTGACGTCTCTGCTCTTGGAAGTGACTACAGCCCTCCTCCATTCTCAGCAGCAGCAGCAGCAGCAGGAGCATTTGCTAAATATATTGTAGTTTGCGGGGTGTGGTTAGAAATGTCATTGTTTACATGGCGCTCGCTTCCTCGTGGGTGGGAGGTAGAGTGGATGGGGGTGTATCGCTGTCCCCTGGCTCTGCGCTGGCGCTCTTGCTCCAACAACCCTCCTCCTGGCAATTTTACTTGGCAATACTTGGTAGGCTTGACAGATTGTGAATTTTCACAATATTAAACTATTCATTCTTATTTTAGATCATGAGGAATTCTTATATTTGCTTAAATAAGGAAGAAAATTTGATCTGAGAATTTTGTGGTAGTCCTCGTTCCTCGTTGTAGTTGAGTTGCCAATTCATTAAAATAATTTCTACATTATTTAACCAAGTATACGAACTTTTGGAAACTTCTTATGATCTTAAATAAGAATGAATAGTTTATTATTGTGAAAATTCAACCTTTGGATTGTTTAATATTTATCCTGACAGAAATGCAGCCGAAAATAGATCCACCAATCACAATCACCTTTACATACAGCCTTCTTTACCAAGTATTGCCAGGTAAAATTGCCACTAAGAGACTCGGGGTGGGGTCGCTGGATCTTTGGCTGACTGTACCTCCGACGTCGCCCTGCAGTAATTGCATGTCAACAGACCTGGTGCCCTTCAGCCCCTGATTCCCTACACCTCATGGCTGTCGCCGTTGGGGGGGGGGGGGTTGCAGACTCTTCGGATCTACTCAGCCTTAAGCCCACCTGTTTACAATGTGATATAATTCTAATCGTCGGCTTCATAATAATAATAATATTGATCTTTATTATTACTATGATAGTTGCTTCTAATCTGTATCTTGGTGATAATGATAATAATATTTCTTATTACTGTGCTAATTTCTTTTGTGTCTTGGTCGCAGGGCTTTAGTGTCACGGTCCCTTTGAAGCCCCTTCTGCTGGTGAGTAGGGAGGGAGGCCCCGGACTCACAGTAATTTCTTCTGAGGGAGAAATGTACCCCTCGCTGGAATGACTTGCATTATAATCACATCTACTAAGTGTAATCTAAGTAAACTAAGATGTGTAAGTGATTTTGCCCTTGTGGCAGATTAATATTATTTTAAAAGAATCACTAGATGCTCTGCTGGTGCTGACCTCGCTGGCCCTCTCTTTCGTCCAGTGCTGCCTTTCAGGACAGTTTGACTTGTTTTCTGTTTTTTTTCTTCTGTTAGGTTAAATTATTTAAAAAACAATGCACAAACTACGACAGTGTCTTCTTTAAAACACAGTGAAATTGCAGTGTTTTAGGTTAGGTTAGATTGGATTATAAAAAAAAAAACATTTGCACAAACTATGGCAGATTCCTCTATAAAACACTGTGAAATTATGATTTTTTATAATCGTTTACAATGGAAAATCGCCGGCGGGTCAGTCTTCAATAATTACCGAGAACGTATTACGCGTTAATTACATTGGGTTTAGAGTTGTACACATTCCCAGGTCAAACATAGATAATTAATTTATAGATTTTTTTGGTTATCTATTTTAGGGAATATGTATATAGTATTTATTATAGGATTAGATAAAATGTGCTACTAACATTACGCCCTTCTTGTCGCCTTAGTTTTCTTTTGCTCTTTCATGCTACATACTTTAGTTTGTCTGGTTCTCTTTCACTTCATCTGCTCTCACACACTCTTTCCCTTTACTCCTCACCTGACAACCGTGATCCGCATCGGCGTAATACCCGGGTAGTCTGCCAGTACAGGAGAATTCCATCACAGCGGGCACCTCCCTCAAGGCTGGCATGTCTGGAGGCAGCTGGGGAAATCCATAAGACAGTTAAACATGTCAGGTAAAAATTCAATAACCTTAATTTAAATACAAAGAGTAAAATTATTAAAATCTACCTCAGCCTTGTATCTACACAATCATCTGTCTCTTCTATCCACCTGTCTACGATTACCCGAATAATCTCCACCCTAGCTTATTTCACCTAAAGAGTAATCACCCTCACTTTTACTTTACCTTTACTTTTAACCACTTCGCCACTGATCGGCTAGTTAGCCGCTTTGGCAGTCGGTCACGTCTCTGTTACGCACTGTTGGCAAGTACTGGGCATGCACTGGCTCCTGAATATATCGGAACCTGCTCCAGTGTCGGTCAAGTCTGGTCTTGAATGAGTTCATACTCGGTGCCGTCACAACACTCTCTGGCAGATTGTTCCAAGAGTTCACAATTCTCACTCCGAAAAAGTTTGCCCTTACAGTTTTCTGGACTTGTGGCTTCTTCAACCTTGAGCTGTGACCCCTTGTGGGGCATGTGTCCGCTAGCTCTAGGTATGTACAGTACATTTGACCGAGTAGTGCCCCTGAGATGTGTATACACTTCGATTAGGTCTCCCTTGCCCGTCTGTAGTATAAGATAGGCAGGTGCAGGCGTTCTTATCTCTTTGGGTAATTGAGGTTCCGTAAAGAAGGCACCAGTCTGGTGGCCCTCCTTTGGACATTTTTAATCAATTGACAGTCTCTAGCATACCTCGGGGGCCAGATGGGGTGACAGTACTCCAGAAAGGGAAGCACCTCACTCTTGAAGATCGTGGCGAGCGACGGACCATCCAGATATCTAACCGACCTTCTTATAAGACCTACTAGTTTCGTTGCCTCATTCACCTTCTTTTCACAATGGTCCGAGAACTAAAGTTCATTGTCGACATACACACCCAGGTCCTTTTCACATTCGGTCTCAATTAATGCAGTTTTTTTTCGTCCTGTTGAGACATGTGATACGCCTCCTTACTCTTGGTGCTACCCAGGTGCATCCTCTTGCACTTCGTGACATTGAATATTAGCAGCCATTTCTTCGACCATTCTTGAAGCTTATAGAGATCTCTCTATAGCTCTTCATAGCCTGTTTGGTTCTTAATTTCTGTAAATAACTTGGTATCGCCCGCAAACATTTGTATGGATGAGTGTATACCTTTTGGCATATCATTTATGAAGCAAACAAACAACACCGGGCCCAATACACTGCCCTGTGGTCCCCGCTTGTCACAGGTTCACAAACGATTTCGTACCACTTATCACCACACACTGTCTGCGGTCATGCAGAACGTCTCCGATCCAAGCTAGGACGCTTCCTCGAACCCCGTAAACTTCCAATTTAATTCTCAACCTTTCGTGGGGTACACGGTCGAAAGCCTTGGCAAAATCTAGGTAAATTTTGTCGATATTTCCGCCTTGTTCTAGAATTTGAGTCCAAACATCCAGTACCTTGTGTTAAGCAGGATTGTCCCGGCATAAAACCGTGTTGACAGTCCTTTACAAGGGTGCTTCGTAGATGTTCCATCATGGCATCTCTTATGACGCTCTCTAGTACTTTACACACTATGCTGGTCAGGCTCACTGGTCTATAATTATTCGTGTAGTGACGATCGCCCTTCTCGAATATGGGACTCACATAAGCCATTTTCCAGTCATCGGGGACCTTTTACCATTCCAATCATTTGCAGAACAGGATCTTAAGGGGCTCCGCATGCTCGTTCCACAGTTCTCTTAACACTCTAGGCTGTACCGTATCAGGGCCAGGACTCTTGTGAATCTTTAGCTTTGACAGTTTATTTCTTATAACCTCATCTGAGAACACAATGTGGGTCAGCACTGTGTAAAACCGTCTTTCCTCAAACGCAAGGAGATTGTTCACATCCTCTCTTGTGAACACCGAGGAAAAGAAATTGTTCAACGCCTCCGCCTTATCCTTGTAAGAATCTACACAAATATCATTTTCATGCCTTAGGTCTAATATGCCTACTTGCGTTTTTAATCTCGGATTTGCCTAGCAGAAAATAGCCTTTGGGTTTGACTTGACCTCACTTGCAATCTGCCTCTGGAACTCTTTTTCAGCCCTTCTACACTCTGACTTTGCTTGGTTCCTGGATCTGACATACATCCTCCTGCCCTGCTCATCATTTGTCCCACGTCTCGAAATCCTCAGTTTTCCTTTTAACTTTGCCGATCGCCGCATGATTCATGTTTAGTGGTCTCTTCGTATTCCTGGATGCACTGGGTTTGGTCTTGGGTATATATTTATCGATCGAATGGTAAACTTTACTGGCTATGATATTCAGCGTAGTATCTGCGTTCTTATTTCTTAGGTAGTCAGGCCAGTGTATACTCTTCATCTCCTCTCTCATCCAGCGCAAATTCCTTTGTAATATTTGAACCAGGACCTGGTTTCGTCATGAACCAAGTAACAGTTAAATCTGAAGGACAGCGTGTATTGATGACTGGTGCCAACTGGGGCAAGGTGTTCCAGTTTGGCCACCATACCTTCCTCGTTTGTTATGATGAGGTCAAGTGGCTTGGATGTTTGCTCCCCTCTGTAATGAGGCGGGTCTCTAGCATGTTGGAAGAGAAAATTATCTCTCAGAGTTTCTACAAAAAGAGTAGCAGGGTTATTTAAGTCATTTGGCGTAGTCTCATTTCTCCAGTCGATGTCGCCATAGTTAAAATCCCCCATGACAAGGAGGTGGGTAGGGTTGAGCACCGCTGCATTGTCTATTAAGGCCCTTAAGCTCCTTTGGTTTAAGTTTGAGAATTTGTAAATACACCCAACAACAAGTAAGTCTATCCCATTTAATTTAATTTTACACCACTTTGATTCTTCAAAAACATCCTCTCCCTGTACCCTCACCTGGCTGGCTCTAAGGTCTTGCCTCACATAGATAACCACACCCCTCTTGCAAGTTTTTTGGGAAAAGTTCGTAAATGAGTCATATCCATCTAAATTGAACTCACATTCCTCCGGTTAGATTCTCCTGTTCTTGTACAACAGTTCTACAACACCTACTATATCGGGTTGATGTACCCTCAATAGTGTTACAAACTCCGCTGTCTTGTCAAGGACCGTGTCAGTTTTATTGTACATGTCTTTCAAGCAGGAAATTTTCCTCGGTGATGTCTTTGGTCTTGGTATTGACCCCCACCCGCATTCTCTGCAACTGCCTCGTTTACTGTAGCCCTTGTGCTTTGTGGGGTGTGGTCAGAGATGACTTTGTTTACATGGCGCTCGCCACGGGACAGTAGGACGCGAAATTTTTTTTCCTGAGGGCTTCCGTCATTTTCAACAAGCGGCACGTCACAGTGTTTGAAGCGCGGCACCACAGTACAATCAGCTGGTGACACCAAGAATTCGTTCTACCTTGGCTGTGCTGGCTAGGTTAGGTTAGGTTAGGTTAGGTTATTATTTGCTTGTATTAGTATCTATTACGATAGGATTAAGTCAAGCATGAATGATCGTCTCTTATTCTCTCTTTCTTACGGAGTGTACAGTGGAGCCGCGCTTCAAACAAATCAATGAACAGTCCGTCAGGTTCTATGTCTAAAATTGTTTGTGATATTAAAAGAAATGTGATAACTGCGAATGAGAACAACTCTCGTATCGAATTTGTGTGGATTCCGACCCATGTTGGAATTAGGTATCATGACCTTGCTGATAGACTGGCCAATGAGGCATGTAAGAAAAAAATGTTGACCGAAACCTTGGCCTGTCCAATGCTGTACTTAAAAACATTCAAATTAGAATCATGAACTCTGATCTAGAAGAACTGAGAGATGCAGAGAGACCTGGCAGTTGTAGCATTAGTTTAAATATGACAAATTTTGTGACAAGAGGTATGGCCAGCATAAGGACAGAACTATAGAAGCGTTAGGGGCGGGTCGGATCGTGTTGCGTCTCTGTAACAAACCGTGTTTGGCACTCGGGCCTTCGTTGTTGAGCAGCAGAAATTGGACAGTGATTACATAAGATCATCAAGACCTTCTTAGTGATGTGAAAGTGTAAATCGATGTAGGATTTTTAATGCTAGATGTGATTGTATTTTTGAAAACTCAATCTCCACGGAGTTGGAGGTACAGCCCAGGTCAAGAGGCATACAACCACAAAATCATTGCCATATGACAAAACTTTTTTTTTTTTTTTACGGAGTTGTGGTCACGGCTGTGATAAACGCCAACCAGGGAGTGTAGTACTGTGCCTTTAGTTAAATCAGTTCATAATGTCATGTGACCGCGGAAGAGGTTGTAAATAACTTAAAGTGAATACAAATTGGCAAGCTAGAGGGAAAGGCTGAAACCAAGTCGTGTTACAGGTGCCACAGAGACTTTAAATTTTATTATGTTTATGTGCTTTCTCATGGACTGAAACTGTGCCTACGTTACACCATTCACAGGGAGATACAGTGTACAGTACACAGTGAAAGCACAAAGAGATATAGTCGTTGATGAGCATAGGAAAATAAAGTATAAAGAAATACAAGTTAAAATAAAAATAATAAATAAAATCAACAAGCTTGGCTATCCGTAGAGGCATTCTATTACCGCCCCAAAGAAAGTTTATTTAATTTTTTTTGTGTTTCTAAAGGACTGAGTGGGTGAATAAAATCCGTTATTAGTAGCAAAATGCAGTGTACATAGAGACAGCGCATAAATACTGACAAACCGCCGAAGTGAACTGAATAAAATAAAAATAAAAATAGAAGAAAAAACTGAAAACATCTCTACAGGCAACAAGGGAGGTTAAACCCAGCAGAGGGGAGCTAAGTTCTGGTTTTTTCCTTTATTTAGTTTTTTTTATTTTATTTATTTATTTAGTTATTATTTTTAAATAGGTGAGATCTCTACACAGTCTGCAGCCCCCCCGCACAACAACAACAACCATGAGAGGTATGATGATATGTGACTACTGCGGGGATGATGGATATGGATGATAGTCCTGACCAATGCAACGTTTGAGAAGATGCTAACTGCTGTAAAGCATGAAGGCTGTTGCTGGTATTTCCCTGACTGCATAGTCAAGGTGAAAGAGGCGATTGCAAGCCATAAGGGAACGAGCTCCCGAGGGTCGAAAATAGACGAAGCTGGAGCCCTGCTGGTTACCAAACTAGAGCAAGTAAGGAAAGAGATCCTTGCTAAGACTGAGGAAGTAGCCAATTCAATGGAGGTGGTTGCTAAGAGGAGTTATGCTGAGGCATTAGCAGGGCCACGGGTGGTGGCGGAGAGTAATGCAGGATACGAACAGGTTCTACAGCAGCTAGGGACAATAAAGAAGTGTGTCGAAGAAATGAAAATTAACGGACCTACTGTTAGGGGAGAGGAGGAACAACGGGAACGTTTCCAGCGCAGGAACAATATAATAGTTTTTGGAGTCCCCGAGAGCCAGGCGGAGGGAACTGAAAGTTACTGTAGGTAATACACGATAAGATGCAGTTTCAGAATATTTGTACAGAGGTTCTGAAGATGCCATCAACCCCACAGGATGTGAGGAGGCTGGGACAAAAGCAGGGGGATAAGCCTCGCCCCCTCAGGATCACACTAATGAGCGAGAAGGAGAAATGGCAGGTTATTTGGCAAACAGAAAACTTAGCAAGGAGCGAGGCATCTCAGGGTGTATTCATTCACCCAGATCGCACGGTAATGCAGAGGGAACAACACAGGGAGGAGTCAGGAGGAACGGGGACGGGTGTACATGGGTTATATTCAGGGGGGGTAGGAGCAAGTGTGCCGACACAAGGGGGTGCGGGGTTACTACTAAGAGCAGAGACGTTACCGAGAACAAATTCTGACTTGAATGTCATGTAAACTAATACTGACATGTTTCTTGATAAGATAGAGGAGTTTGAAACACTACTGAAAGTATACCAACCAGTTATTGTGGGAGTTGTCGAACTGTTGTACAGGTACAGGAGAATCGACCCAGAGGAATGTGAGTTCAGTATTGCTGGATATGACTCATTTACGAACCTTTTTTCAAGAAACCCGCAAGAGGGGTGTGGTTATCTATGCTAGGCAAGACCTTCGAGCCAGCCAGGCGAGGGTACAGGGAGAGGATGTTTTTGAAGAGTCCAAGTGGTGTAAAATTAAATTAAAGGGAGGGGACTTACTTATCGCCAGGTGTATCTACAGATCCCCAAACTGTGGCCCACTAAATCAAAGGAACTTAAGAACCTTAATAAACAATGCGGCGATGCTCAACCCTAGCCACCTCCTTATCATGGGGGACTTTAACTATGGCGACATCGACTGGAGAAACGAGTTCACCCCAAATGACTTGAATAACCCTGCTACTCTTTTTGTAGAAACTCCGAGAGATAATTTTCTGTTCCAACATGCTATAGATCCGACACATTACAGAGGGGAGCAAACACCCAAGCCACTTGACCTCATCATGACAAACGAGGAGGGTATGGTGGCCAAACTGGAACACCTTGCCCCAGTTGGCACCAGTCACCATATAGTGTTGTCATTCAGATTTAACTGTTACCTAGTTCAGGATAAGGCCAGGCCAAGGTGCAAATATTACAAGGGAAATTACACTGGGATGAGGGAAGAGATGAGAGGTATCAACTGGCCTGACTTATTAAGGTACAAGAACGCAGACACTACGCTGAATATCATAACTAGTAAAGAGACCCAATTGATCGATAAATCTATACCCAAGACCAAACCCAGTGCCTCTAGGAATACGAGGGGATCCCTACACATGAACCATGCGGCGGTCGACAAAGTTAAGAAGAAAACCCAGAAATTCAAGACGTGGGTTTGGTCAAAAGATTAGCAGGACAGGAGGTTGTATGCAAGAGCCAGAAACCAAGCAAAGATAGAGTGTAGGAGGGCTGAAAAGGAGTTCTAGAGGCTGGTTGCAAGCGAGGTCAAGTCAAACCCAAAGGCGTTTTACCCCTATGCAAAGTCGAAATTAAAAACGCGAGTAGGAGTATCAGACCTGAGACTTGAAAATGGTAGTTACGCAGATTCTGACCAGGATAGAGCCGAGGCATTGAGCAGCTTCTTTTCCTCGGTGTTCACAAGAGAGGATGCGATTAACCTTCCTGCGTTTGAGGACAGACGGTTCGACACAGCACTGACCCACATTGTGTTCACAGAAGAGGGTATTAGAAATAAACTGTCAAAGCTAAAGGTCCATAAGAGTCCCGGCCCTGGCATGGTGCATCCTAGAGTACTAAGAGAGTTGTTCAACGAGCTTGTCGAGCCCCTGAAGATCCTGTTTTGTAATTACCCACCCCGGGTGTCCCGCTGTCCCCTGGCTCTGTACTGCGTTAACCTAACCTGATCTCATTTCCATAATTAATAGCATTAGGGTGGTTAATCTTTAGGTGAAATACAGTAAAGTGGTGTGGAGAATCTTCAGGCGACCCCCTAATTAATTATATCTCTTTCCCCATCCACTTATTTATGTATAATTTAAATTATTAAAATTAAAATTAAAATAACCTTCTTTAATAAAAATAATTACGTTAAATATGCACTCTATCTGTGACATTACATCATTGATGGCACATAACACGAATTAAATAAACCAAACCTAACTGACGTGTTGCAACTGCTTCCAGGATAACAAGATCGTTGGGTAAGATTAGCTTAATTATTTTGTAATTTCATTATTAATTTAATGACAGTGTCACAGCTCGTACTGGATGGCCTGACACAACAACCTAAGTACACATTTAACGTGATTTTATGTTAATTGAAATTCGTTATTTTTTGTGCTTGATACTATTTTCTGCACTAAAAAGTAACATTTCAATAATTACAGAAAAACTTTATATCAAGTACAAGCAAGAACTTAAACCGAGGCTATCACAACTAATTATAGGAGGCAGTATCCAGACTATTACAGCCTATTTTACAGTCATTAAAAGAAAACTATCTGTTCTTGGGGGTGGGGGGAGGGTCGATAAATTTCGGAATGAACACTGTGAGCAAAAGGTCCCCAGTGATTGGAAATAGCTTATGTGAGTCCTATTTTCAAGAAAGGCGATCCACACTCCACGAATAATATTATAGACCTGTGAGCCAGACCAGCATAGTATGTAAAGCACTTGAAAGCATTATAAGAGAACATCTACAACGAAACAACCTTGTAAAGGATTGCCAACACGGTTTTACGCCGGAATACTCCTGTTTAGCACAATTACTCAAGGTACTGGATGTTTGGACGCAAATTCTGGAACAGGGTGGCAATATCGACAATATATACCTGGATTTTGCCAAGACTTTCGACAGCATACCCCATGAAAGGCTGAAAATTAATCTGGAAGGGTACGGGATTCGGGGGAGTTTCCGAGCGTGGATCAGAGACTTTCTGTATGATCGCAAGGAGTGTGTGGTGATTAATGGTACGAAATCGTAATGTGTACCCGTGACAAGCGGGGTACCACAGGACAGTGTATTGGGCTCGTTGTTGTTTGTTTCAGAAATGACGTGGCACAAGCTATACACTCCTCCATACAAATGTTTGCGGACGATGCCAAGTTATTTAGGAAAATTAAGAACCAAACAGACTGTGAAGAGCTGCAGAAAGATCTCTATGAGCTTCAAGAATGGTCGAAAAAATGGCTGCTAAAATTCAATGCACGAAGTGTAAGAGGATGCACATGGGACGCACCAACGGTAAGGAGGCGTATCATATGTCCCACGGGACGAAAAATTGCACTATTAGAAACTTAATGCGAAAAGGACCTGGGTGTGATAAGGAGGTGAATCAAGCAACCAAATTATTCGGTCTTATAAGAAGGTCGTTCAGATATCTAGACGGTCCATCCCTCGTAACGATCTTAAGGGGGTGAGGTCCTTCCCCTCCTGGAGTACTGTCACCCCGTCTGGTCCCCGAGATAAGCTAGGTACTGTCAGTAGATTGAAAGTGTCAAAGGAGGGCCACCAGACTGATGCCTGCACTTCGGCACCTCAGCTACCCTGAGAGATTGGAGCACCTATACTTGCCTAGCTTATACTACCCAGAGAGATTAGAACACCTGCTTATACTACAGACAGGCAAGGGGTGACCTAATTGAGGTGTGTAAACATTTCAAAGGGCACGACTCAGTCGAGTGTCCATACATGGAGCTGGCGGACGCCCGCCCCACAAGGGGTCACAGTTAAGGTTGAAGAAGCCGCAAGTTCAGTTAAACTGTGTGGGCGAACTTTTTCGGATTGAGAGTTGTGAACTCTTGAAACAACCTGCCAGAGTGTGTGACGGCACCGAGTGTGAGCTGTTTCAACTCAAGATTTAACCAGCACTAGAGCAGGCTCAGATACATTCAGGAGCCGGTGCATGTCCAGTACTTGCCGACAGTGCGTAACAGAGACGTGACCGACCGCGCAAGCGGCTAACGAGCCGATCAGTGGCGAAGAGAATAAAAGTAAAAGTAAAAATGACTCCAGATGTCTCAGTTGGGTTTGTCAAAATCCTTCGTAAGTTGTGACATATTTCCTCAACCCAATTTTGTATTGATAATTTTTTCAGTGACTGTGCATGTTATTACCCAGATTATTACAGCCTATTGTACAGTTGCCCACAGGGCACAAGTATAGTGTTCTACAGCTCGGTGGCCTTTTCGAACAAGTGGCAACGTCGGAACCACTTTAAGAATGAATCGGCAACATGAGGAGAGCAGTTGATGGCATCTGCTCTCCTGGCGTTACTGATTCATTCATAAAGTACAGTACACTAAATCTGACCCTGCCACATGTTCGGAAAAATCACCGAGGGTTGGAACACTATACCTGTGGGCAACTGTACATTGTAATCATACAGTTGAATTATAAATAAACTGTGGTAAATAAATAAATATTCTCCTTGATCTCAGCAATCACTTTCCTTACTGATTAAAATTATATGTGTGAGACGCTTTAACCTAGTCTATCGCGACGAATAAAGTCGTTAACCAATTCTTAATCACCTTATTCTCACCTCCTGCATTTAATTACTTTATAAAAAAATAAAAACTTTAATTTTTTTTTTCTGGGTCCTACACTCTGTAATCTTAATACAACCTGTTGGTCATCCTGCAAGAAGGCATTGAAGAATTCGTTGATTCGAGCAGACGCAAGAATGGCTTCTTTGCCGGTGGCTTGTGTGTGGGCATGAGCATCGTGGGTGTGGGCGTGGTTGCCAGCATCATGGATGTGGGCGTGGTTGCTGGTATCATGGGTGTGGGCGTGGTCATCGGCATCCTGAGTGTGGGCGTGGTCGCTGGAATCATGGGTGTGGGTGTGGTCATCATGGACGTGGCTGCCAGCATTGTGTGTATGGGAGTGGTCGCTGTGCTGGAGGGCGTGGCCATGATGGTGGGCGTGGTCACCTTGCTCTAACCCAGTAAGAAGACTGGCTCTCACCTGTAATGGTTAAATAGATACTCATACAGTAAAATCGTCACATTGATTTCAGTAAGTACGTAGACAGTGTAGGTATATAATGTATGTAGACAGTGCAGGCATACAATGTCCACAGACAGTGCAGGTATACAATGTAGTGTATGTATTGTATACATAAACAGTGCAGGTGTACAATGTACAGTATCTCAAAAAATTATCTGCCCACACTGTGGGAACCATTTTGAGACCACGGATGACAGATATTGGGCCATGCATTTACTTTGGTATATAGTTTATCATATGTAATGCAGTGTGTATTTATTTCGACGTAATTAATTTGATGTTCGATTACCAAATGTAGTAAGATCAGTATACCACAGAGCCACGCAGACTAACCCTCCCGGGACATCACGAGTTGTTACATAATAATAATACATGGAGAGTGTAGTATCTTATATGATTTAATGGGAGAATGAGAAGCCACATGCTGAATCTTACTCAAGGCATTTATTTTTGTTGTTGTGTATAACGTGCCTAACACATTCGTGATTACACAGGCCTAAACACATTCTAACAGAGAGAAGAGTCCTTCTGTTTACTTGGCGGCCATGTGCCTCTCTACAAACAATAATGAAAGAACATCGAGATGCGCAGCGCACTACATTTAAACTTACATCATGTAACATCCTTCCCCTCAAGTTAAAGAATGTACTGACAAACTTCAAATAAAGAAACATAAAAAAAGAAATGCAAGACAATAATAAATATGAGAAAATAATGTGTTCTATACTTCATTACATCAGTATTAATGAACAGTAGCTAAAAAAAGTATCTGACAGGGTGGGTCCGATGACTTCCAAAATTATACGTACAACTCGTGATGTCTCGGGAGGGTTGGTATACGTGTCTTCACCCACAGCCATTCAGGAAAAAAATAAACGGTTTTATGATTTCATGTACTATCACATGATATAAGGAGACAACGCGCATATCCCAATACTTATCGTCGATGGTCTCATATTGTTTCACACTGAGTATGCACAGATACTTTTTTTTTAGCTACTGTACGTCCTTAAGGTTAAAGTCAAGGCATCCTTCGAGTAACATAGGTAGTTATTTTGTAGATTGTTACAAAAACACACTCACAATAATAAAAGACTTAATGCTAAGTATATAGTTTACAGAACCTTCATAGTTAAAGCTTTCAAATCAGACCTCAGAGTCACCATGAGCAGGTAGATAAGTCCCATTAAGCTATAGGTCTAGTCTCCTAATGGCGGCCACCTCACGTCCAATTTTATTCCTGTATTTTCCTTCTACTCGAGTGTTCTGCTATGGGAGTTGCACCATGTTCAGATCCTACTGGTTTCCCCTCAAGCTCCTCCTGGATTTTAGGTTCTAGGCATCTTTGAGGTTTATTGTCTATAGTAGGTTTAATGTCTTCTCTTTTAATTCTTGTGGGTCGTATAAACTGCCGATACCTTCTGTAATTTTTGCCTTCTTCCGTCTTGACTTCATAGGTTCTGCTTTTGATATTCTTGGTGACTGTAGCCCCCTTCCACTCTTGCGTCTTGTTGTCAATGAGCTGCATCCCGACCGCCTCTCCAACTGAAAGCGGTCTCAGCAATCAATGGTCCTGGTGTCTGCCACGGTACTCTTCTTGTTCTGCATTAGCCATCTCTCTTCGTCCAGAGAACATTGTTTAGGCTTCAGTAGGGTATCATTTGTGGGCACCAGCATCTGCATCCTCCACCCTATTAGTCGTTGTGCAGGACTCGTCTTCAGTCCCACTTGTGGGGTGTTTCGGATGTTCAGAAGTCCTAGGTACATGTCTTCTTTTACCTTCAAGCACCACCTCATCATTCCCTTCACAATCTTCACAGCTTCTTCGGCAACTCCATTAGCCTTACTATTGCCTGGACTTGACGTCTCATGTGAGATGTTCCAAGCTCGGGTAAATTGCTGGAAGTGTTGCAATGTGAACTGCCGTCCATTATCACTGATCAGAGTTACAAGTATGCCATGACGAGCAAAATTATTTTTAAGTTTGTAAACAACAGTCACCGAGTCAGACGCAGGTAAAGAGTCAACCTCAATAAATTGTCTGAAATAGTCTACGGTAACTAAATAGTCTCGACGCTTGATTGTGAATACCCGAGGCACCGACTATATACATGATACCCGAGGCACCGACTATATACATGATACCCGAGGCACCGACTATATTGATACCCGAGGCACCGACTATATACATGATACCCGAGGCACCGACTATACATACATGATACCCGAGGCACCGACTACATACATGATACCCGAGGCACCGACTACATACATGATACCCGAGGCACCGACTTTATAGTGTATTACCATATAAGTGTAGTGTATTGCCATATAAGTGTAGTGTATTACCATATAAGTGTAGTTTATGACCATATAAGTGTAGAGTCTTTCTGAATAAGAGGTATAAGTAAGTCTTACCGTGGCCGACAGCACAGTCAGTACAAGGACACCAAGTCTCATCCTGCCCGACTCTGTAAGTAGGGAAAAAAATAGTTGTCAAATTATTCGTGTGTATGAAGATGGGCATGGGTGGAGGAAGTGAACAAGGACATGCGGGGAAGTATGGAGGGAACGGGGACAAGGAGAGAGGGAGAGAACGATGAATGGGAGAGAGGGCATGGAGGGAGTGAGGATAGGAGGGCATGGGGAGAGCGGATGGAGGAAACAGGGACAAAAAGGGAAGGAAGAAAGAACATAAGGAAATGAAGAGGGAGGGAGGGGCAGAGTGGTTAAGGCGTTGCCATTAATAATGTGTATACAACCTAACACGACGTTTACCTTCGCAAGTCCCTTGTGTTGTGTCTGCTACCATAACACACACACACACACACACACACACACACACACACACTCTACTACTACTACTACTACGTTGTTGTCACTCGGAATCGAATATGACGATCATCCAGTTATGATACAATGATATGAGTTATTAGGAATGTCACCTAGATTAGTGAGTTTTGAGGTGACTAAAGAGGTCGATACGGGACCGACAGTCGTCCACATTCGTTGCACATTTGGAGGGCTCCATCTACTGTGGGAAGGGCGGTGGCAGCGTCTTTCCGACGTTGGCGCTTGTCTGCCTCGGTTTGAAGTCGGCTAACTCGAAAGTATTGACACCTTCTCGTGTGGTGCTTCTCCAAGCGTTACGAAATAGAGTAATCGACTCCCAGGTGAGGGGGTCGATTTGGCACCTTTTCAGGTTTGTCTTAAGACTATCCTTATACCTTTTCAATTGCCCGTCGGCGTTACATTTACTATTCGTTAGGTGACTGTAAAGTAGCTGCTTTGGCAGTCTACTGTCGTCCATGCGGGTAACATGGCCAGTCCAACGTAGTTGTTCATGGATAATGGTAGCCTCGATGCTCCTACAGTTGGTGTCAGCAAGAATACTGGTATTTGTCCTCTTGTCTTCCCAGTAAACTCGGAGGACGGAACGTAGACTACGTTGATGAAAGTTTTCAAGTGCCTTGAGGTGCCTCCTGAATGTGAACCATGTCTCGCTGCCATATAGTAGGGTGGGCAGGACCACTGCTCGATATACTGGACGTGCAGCTTTGTGTATTATTTTAGCTCCCTACAGTTAAAGACACGATTTCGGAGTCCGCCCGATGGCTTGAGATGCACATCTGATCCGATGATGAATCTCTTCATCGATGTTTGAGGTGGTGGACAGGTGGGAACCGAGATACCGAAAGTGGTTAACATTAGAGAGGGTAGTACCGTTAAGCTGGATGGATGGTGGAGGTGTGTCTGAACCAGGGGTAGGTTGAAAGAGAATCTGAGTCTTACGTACATTCACCTCAAGGCCGAAGTGTGCATACGAGTCTGCATAGGTGTTCAGGATCTCCTGTAAGTCGTGTTCAGTGTGAGCAACAAGGGTGAGGTCGTCTGCATACTGAAGCTCGGTAATGGAAGCTGCCGACACCTTTGTTTTTGCCGGCTAAATTGGCACTGGCACGAGTAAGGAAGGCAGCCAAGAAAATGGGAAAGAGAGTTGGAGCCAGTACACATCCTTGTTTTACCCCCGTTTGGATGGGGACGAACTCAGACTGGGTGCCATTGTGCAGGGCACTGCCGTTCATACCATCGTGGAGTTGCCTCACAATGGCGATGAATTTTGGTGGTCAGTCAAAACAGCTGAGGATCCTCCAGAGGGCTACCCTGTTGACCGAGTCGAAGGCTTTGGTTAGGTCGATGAAGGCCATGTACAGGCCGTGACACTGTTCTCTGCACTTTTCCTGTATTTGGCGGGCAGCAAAGATCATGTCAGTGGTACCATGCGATGGTCTAACGCCACATTGAGATTCTGGGAGGAAGTTTTTCGCCTCAGATTAAAGTTGAGGAGGACTCGGGCGATAATCTTGCCAGCTACGGACAGCAGTGAGATCCCACGGAAGTTGCCACAATCTAGCAGGTCTCCCTTGTTCTTCTAAATATTGACAATGGAGGCATCTTGAACAGCTTGGGGGATTTCCTCCTTTTCCCATATATTCTCCAGGAGAGAGTGGAGATGGCTGGTAAGCAGAGGTCCTCCTGCTTTATACACCTCGGCTGGAATTGTACATGGGGAAGGAGACGACAAGAAAAAATTATGTATAAACAGCAAGAGTGACTAAGAAGACTTGGTCGTCAGATGCATTAATAATTGGAGACGAGAGTTGGGGTGCAGAGTGAAGACCTTGGGAGGAGCAAGATACTGTAGGAGTGCTGAATAAGCTGGGTGGAGGTGGAAGACAAGTACTCCGAATACGAGGGTTAACATCCACACTTCAGGATGCAGGCCGTCCTGTGACATTCCTATGGATACCCAGTCATGTCGGTATCTTGGGGAATGAGGCAGCAGATGGCCTTGCCAAGACTGGCTACAACAAGGCCACACCTGACTACGTTGTTCCTCGAACACTTTTACAGCTTATGACCCAAATTCGCCGCAAACAGAGAGAAGCCCGGGAAGCAGCCATCCCACTGGACTCCCCACCCACCTGGTACGATGTCCTCCGTAAACTTCCTGACCTCTCGTATGTCTATGGAAAAGGGTCGCGGAAAAGGGACGTGATTGCTGCCCGTATCATCATTGGGTATGACTTTGCTTGGGAGATTGGTATCCCCGCATCCCCTGAGCAACGCTCTTGTGCATTATGCAGAAGACCCGACAGCCGCACCCTTATCCACTACCTCCTAAGATGTCCCCACACACAACGCTTCCGTGACGCCTGCTGGACCACCACTCCACGACCCCCTGACGGAGACACGATGATCCTCCCCATACTGGCCAGTTACTATGTAAATAATATTGATAATGTGTTAAAGGAATATCCTTCCTTCCTTAGGCTTTAGTAAGCCCCTTTTATAATATTTATACTGTATATACTTGTGACACTTGCCAGATGCTTCTGGTGTTATTGTACAGGGGTACCTAGTGACAGCACTAGGATCCCGCTTTCTCTATCAAGGAATAAACTATTGAAATTGAAAATTGAAATTGAAGACAAGTACGCGAGGACGAGAGCGCTGGTCATGAGTAAATACTCGTAGATGTAGGTGAGGAGGAGAGCGGTGGGCTAAAAAGAAAACAATATGGTCCGACCTTCCCAGTAAGGCATTAGGGAGGGGGGGGGGGAGCCGTCCTGCGGGTACCTCTACCATTACCTGCTTGACCTCCATCTCAACCCGACCGACTACTTTCCATCTCAGTCCAGTCCCCCACCCCCATCTGCTGCTGTTAATCTCTACCCGGGAGCCATGATGGGGAAGTGGGGAGTGTGTTATAGAAAGCGGGGGAGAGGGAGAAGGAAGGTGTGTTGCTATGGATGACCAGCATAAAGTATTGTGCGTCCGACAACCACTGACGATGTGTTAATTTAATGTATGAATAATGACTCGTATTGTATATCTCTCGTATAAATATTTCAGTATTAGGCTACAATGTACTGTATATAACTTACTTTCGTGTTTATTTTTAATTGCATTATATGTGTGTGTATGTGTATGCAGGGCCGGATTCAGGAGTGGGCAAAGTGGGCAGCTGCCCAGGGGCCTCCACAATCTGGGGGCCTCCACATATCAGGGCTGGTCGACTTGAAACCACATGAATGACTCCAGTCATGTCTCAATTTTGTGTGTGTGTGTGTGTTGGGAATTTGTACACTATGAATAAATATACAGTGAATTAAAAATTTCTCAATGTTCTAATTTCCTCGATATAACTGCATATAGCTTCGAAATTCTCCAAAGAAGTGTTCAAATTTCAAAATTTTCCCGGGGGGCTTGCAGCGCCCCCCGGAACTCCCAGATGTTTAGGCTCGCTTCGCTCGCCACCCCACCCTCTTGGGTAGTTATAATGAGGGAGGCCTCCACAAAGAGGCTGCCCTTGGGCCTCCACAGGTCTAAATCCGGCACTGTGTGTATATGTATACTTGTATGTGATTCAAAAATAAATTAGAGTGCGCAAATACATCGCTCGTGTGGTGAGGACGAAACTAGCATAATATCGTAAAGAAGATTTATGTCGACAATCTTTCTTTGCATAATCTGAGGTAAAGAATACGATAAGATGGGTTTGTGAGTGATAAGACTACATGTGTGCTGCTTATTTTGTTGATGCTGCCGGAACGAAAAAATATGGGGACAAAGGTCTCTTCAAGAATTACCGCCCCATATCAGTCCTCCCAGCCTCGAGTAAGAAGATACTGGAAAAGCTAGCATGTAGTAGACTAAATTCCTTCTGCAATGCCAATAACAGCTTTACAGACTCCCAGTTTGGATTTAGAGCTAGAAGGGCGACTGAGAGTGCTCTGCTATCCTTTACTAATGACATTTTAAATTCCTTTGATGACAGTCAGTTCACAGTCGGTATATTCTTGGACCTCTCTAAAGCCTTCGATACTGTCGACCATAACATCCTCTTTTCAAAGCTTGAACATTACGGCGTTAGGGGCCTGTACCACAATTGGTTTACCTCATATCTGTCCAACAGGATGCAGTATGTCTGCTATAATAATCACCAATGTGACTCCTCGTCAATCTTGTATGGCGTCCCCCAAGGTTCCATTCTCGGTCCACTACTGCTTTTGTTGTACATAAACGACATAATCCACGCCAGCACACTCATAAAATACAACTTATTTGCAGACGATAGTAATCTCTATGCCAGCAACTCAGACCTCCATTCCTTGATGAGAACTATAAACACTGAACTGACTAAAGTCAGGACCTGGGTAATACGTAATAAACTGACCTTAAACCTTGAGAAAACCCACTACACGATCTTTCACAGAAGGAAAAACTTACCCCCAGACTTGGACCCCCCTGTACCTTGGTAATACAGTCCTCAAACGCGAAACAAAATACTAAATTCCTCGGAGTTATTGTTGATGAGAAACTTAACTGGAGAAACCACATACAAGCTATTCACAGTAAAGTCAATAAACAGTGCAGTATCATGTATCACACTCGACAGTCACTCACTCTCACAGCAATGAAAGAAATCTATAATGATCTTGTTTACCAACACCTGATATACCGTCACACACTATGGGGGACCTCTGGCTCTTCAAAAATACAATCTCTGGTTACTGCACAAAAGAGAGTTGCACGGACAATGACCTACTTGAAAAAAAACATCACACAAACGAAAAATTTGCTAAATTGAATATGTTAAAATTTGAAGACATTAACACCTACTGCTGTGCCCTCTTTGTTTACAAATCTATCACTCACTTGCTTGACAATAATAATTCCAGTTCCGGAATAATCAGAGATACAACTTAAGGCACCCAGAGCTACTAAAACCACTCCCCATGCGCTCCTCTCAGTCCCAGACCTCCATAAAATATCATGGTAGGAAGGTGTGGAACAACTTACCCCCACCCATCCGAGCAAAGAGTACGCTCCCTTCCTTTAAATCATCTCTTAAAAAATATCTATTGTCTAAGTATTAATATTTCTTGTAATACCTACAATATTTACAGTACCTGGTTTTATTGTACCATCAAAACCATTTTATCGGAAATTAGCGTGTAAATAGATAAGAAATTACCATTGCAATAAACATAATTGTCAACTAGACATCCTGACAGCTCTATCCTCTTGTTCAACCTTATTACTGTACAACCCATGTTGTACTGCTCTCCCATTATATTTATGTTTTTCAATTCCACTGTAATTTATGTTTATACTTATAATATAAAAAAAAAACTAAAAAAAAAAAATAAATAAAATAAAATAAATAAATATTGAAGTGATAACCGTGGTAACATTTTGAGATGTTCTTATTACCACCATGCTATTGTACTATTCCAGATGTTACTAAATGTTACATAATACTTCCTTGAGATAAATGTATAGTATATATCAGGTGCCTCAAAGAGAGCTCAGGTTCTCAACTGGCTCAGCCATGTTAATATTGTTATTATTATCGACTCTGTATCTGTGTTTTTCTGGCTAAATAAACTATTTCATTCAATTAAATTCAATACAAAAAGGTAGATAAATTGATTAATGGCGAGAAAGGGATACCAGTGGCGGAATACACCCAACAATACTGTTTGAATGAAAAGGTCAGTACGTAGTTGTGGGAAGGTAAATATTTATATACATGCATGTTGAGTGGCTCTGAATAGTTGTATTAATGCTGGTTTGTTTTTACTCGGTGTTACATACGTGGGTTTTATTTTAAATGTTATAATATTTGTTTCTTGTCATTGGTCTCGCTAGTTCCCTCACTATGTCCCGGGTCCCCTGCCATCTGTTTGTTTTGGGATCATCTGACGTTTAGCACCCACAGCTTATTTCATCTGATGATTAAACACCTTAACGATACCTGGGGATTAGGTTAGGTTAGTTTAGTTTTGGTTAAGTTAGGTAAGATCAGCGTTGAGTTAGGTTAGGTTAGATTAAAATAGATTAGGTAAGGTTAGATAAATTTTGGTTTGATTAGGATTGGTTAGGTTAGCTTAGGTTAGGTTATGTCAGGATAGCTATAGTTACGTTAGATTAGGCTTGGTTAGATTATGTTAAGAGAGCTAAGGTTAGGTTTGGTTAGATTTAGATTAAATCAGGTTTGGTTAGTTTAGTTTAGGTTGGTTTAGGATAGGCTAGGGTGTTTAAGCATCAGGTGGAATGAACTGGGGCTAATCTAAAGGTAACCCCAGTCATCATTTGTCAGATACTAGAATCATTCTCTCACACACTACTAAGTCCTGTGAACCTTCCCTCATCAGTTCTCAAGGTCTTCCATGTGAGTCTGCCGCCCTTCAGGTGTAATTAACTAACTATAAAAAGTGAGTGAGTCATTAGCCAGATCCCTCAGATACGAAGGGCCGTGTAGTGGTGGCCGCTGTGGACGGAGTTATCATGTGGACGCTAATGAGAGGTAGAATGAGCGAGGCCTCACCTTACACGCTTCAACCCTGAAAGGTGAGAATGGATATGTAAGGTATATGACGGCACATAACTAGGTAGTGATGCACTTCTAACTGATGCCAGGGATCACGGGTATAAATATGATTTGATTTCCTGGTACGTAGTCATAATTTGCATTAATCTCAAATGAATCATGTTATAACATACATTAAAGTATAACTGAATTAACTGGATCACATGGAAACCCGTCAGGTGCTAATCTAATTTAATCTAACCTTACCCGTCCAGTAGAGTTTGAGTTTGGGTGTATAATCAGCAGGTGAAATAAACTTTGGGACCTAATCTTCGGGTAATCCATTTAATTTAACGTATAACGGCTTGATGATATACCGTATTACTTTAGCCATTAAAGTAATACGGTATATCGTAACAAAGAGGGACAGTAAATTTTATGGTATTCATTACATGAGTCGCGTGGGTGTAGCAGGTTGGTGGTGATACGGTGATGCGCTTCAAGTACCTGTAGCTGTGAAGGTCAGCAGAGGCGTCGAGACCCAGTGGGAGGCGAAGTTAAACATATATGTCCAGGGTCGTCTGGCCATCTGTGGTACAGTATTGACAGTGAAGGTAAGTGGTAGAAATAATAAATTAAAACTACCGACAATATATCCATGTCGCGATTATAACAGAAGCTAGTTTCTGTGTAGCGTGAGTCGAGGTACGCTGAAGGTCCTTAGGAGCTTTTTTTTATTCAAGACGAGATCTGAGCGAGGATGAGCATCAAATGTCAGCTAGGCTTCTGAGTCATCGAGCTGAGCGCCGATTAAATCCAGCGATTGTAAAGAGACAACATTTACTGTACACTCAACCCGGAAGAATTATTCTTTAAGGTAATGTATATATAGTTATCTTTTGTATTTTTTAACTGAAAGCCACATATCAGCATAGTGCCCGCACACAGTTGGATAGACTGGAAAGCGTGGCAGCTTTCCCAGGCACGACCTTGAGATGCCTATCAGCTAGCGTCTGGTGGTCGCGAACGCTTTATTGTGGTTGGCAGCTGTCAGGGAATTTCTGTACAGTAAAATATACGAGCTGCACTACGCAAAGTACTTAAAAATCTGGTTAAAATACGTAACCGAATACCATGCAATTTTACGTAATATTCCGTTGGTTCATGTCAGTGCTAGGAAAACACTTATATAACAAATCTTTGAGTACGGACCAACCGCACAACCGGCAAGTAAACTGAGTAGGGGCGAAGGGGATAACGTAAACGGAAAATTAGAATGCAGGGATGGAGGGAAGTGATAAAAATTTCAAGGCAAGACCATGAATATGTTACACCCATAGCTCCGGGCAGGGAGTGGGGGCTGTTGGGATACAAATTCGATTTAAGGACTTATTGATGGACCTTAGACTGCCTTTATGTACATTTGTGTATTTTCATTGAGACTCGAGGCCAGTCTGGTGATAGTGATGTGTGTGTGTTAGAATACTGTTACAACCAAAGGCTATAATAAGAAAGACAGGAAAGCAAGGCGAAAACCGCTTAAGCCACATAGCATACAGTTGGCCGCGGGATCAACAGTGTACAAGGCGCGCGTCGTCTGTTTGTTTACATCAGGGGTCCGCAACCTTCCTTTTTCCTGCCGCATGTAGCCGGGAATTGTTATACATGCGGCCGGCTGAACGGCGTTCAAAAATTCGGGCTATGCGGCCAGTAGTCTTAAAGGCGAGCATGGGATTTGTGCGACTTGCTGGTGGACGTTGACAGCTGCCACTCCACTGCAAACCATGACGTCATCCCGGGCTTAATCCACGCTGAGTGCTCCCTAGTTTTCTTTGCACAGCCCCAATTATTGGTAAGTTTTATACATAATAACACCATAAATTAATCGTGAATATATTTAGAACAAGGTAGTTTATATAACAATGAATTATTTACAGGACTGTAGTTGTAAAGTAGAAAAAAAAAGTGTGTTATCGCAACTCGTCTGTTGCTACCTCAAAACTGCACCAACTGATAGCTACTAGGCTACGCCCACTACCGCAGATATTTCAGATAACCGCTGGAATTACGATGGTCATGTACAGTCACGTTCAAGATTCTTCGAACACTGCTGGAGACAGCTGGCAACTCAAGGCCGTTTGTTAAAATTATGAATGAATGTAAAGGTGATAGGTGATTGGTTACTTAGTTCCCCGTTGCTTAATTAATGGTTGGGCTTTGTTGTTTCGCATTATATTATGCCTCTCTGCTAGTATATACTGTTAATTTGATTTTAAAATGGATAGAGCAATGACCCAACCTACTGTATATGAATTTATATTTAGCTAAATAAACATAAGTAAAAATCGGTAAGTATGTTAAAGAACATCATGCATCGGGCACAGCTGTGTGCAGGCTGTTTATGAGGTTGCCTGTTTATCATTAATTTATACTAATATTGTCTTCAAACGCTTAATCTAACCGATGCTAAACAAAACTTCTTTCTAAAGACGCTGATTTCTTGCAACACAAACTGCTGTTTTACTTCCCTGTGTGTGCGTGTGCGCATGTGGAGTGTGTGTGTGTGTGTGTCAGTCTGTGTTTGTATTTAATAATGACGTTGTTCAATTGAAGGTGATGGTAATTAATCTTACGAACCATCCGTCTGATGGTGTGAACTAGTACTGTAGCATGTGCCTAATACTTTTACGAGCCATTATCTAGCAATATCATTGTCATTCCAAGACTATGAATATTGTCAGCAGCAAATGGCATTTCTTTCGTTGAGTGACTTGTAGGGGTATCGAGATATTAATGTTGTCTAGCACTCAGGATGGAAGGAAACTCTAATGTGGTTTTCTTGTATAATATATAAGTTATATTATAGACAGTCTGGTGCTGGAGGTGCAGAATGAGAGTTGGTTGGTGAGGAAGCTCAGAGAAGGACAGCTGGTGGGTCGCCATGCTTGCTGGCGGGAGCGAGGGCCGCCAGGCAGGCGAGGAGAAGCGATCAGCAGCCAGGCAGCGGTGGAGGAGGAGGTGTTGCTTGTTGTAGAAGAATGGTCAGAATGAATCTCAATGGAGAGACAGAGCTTATATACCCAGCAGCAGCCGCTATGAGTCATGTTGGGAAAACCCAGAAAGTCGCCGGTGACTGGTTCCGTTGCTAAGATACGGTAACATCTGGTTGGTTGCCAGGGAAGGCGGCACATTGGAATGCGATACGCAGTTTGTAGGGGAGACGTCCACTACAGACTCTTTGCCCCCTAAATCCTTGTTTCTGACTTGTGTCGATTACGTCACGTTTAGTTTGGTGTCTTTAAAAAAATATATTCATTTTTTTCAAAAATGTGTATGATGTATTATAAATTTGTATCTTATTTATTTATTCGTTTATTTTTTATAAATGCATAATAAATATAAATATAACGCTGACGTTATTGGCACACTTGGCTGACTGCGTGTTAGTATGTGTAAACGTGACAAGACATGATTTGTCGATGCAGCGCTGCAGCAGCTAAGCAGCATTGTGTAATTCCGCAGTTCTGAGTTCAGTTCACTTACGACGTTGTCACGTTACACACAGTCTAAGCAGTCTTACAGTGTCAGCGACAGCAGCGTACGTTATCGCTTATTGATCAAGGTGCACACAAATAATTAAATGAACAAATGAAATTAAACATTAGTTTACAGTCAAGTTTCAACATACACTTTATAATCTTTATTTACTGTACGAAAAGACAGAAAGTATTAAACGAATCCAAAAACTATAGTACTGTATAGCATAGGCTATGTGTGTCGTGGTTAATGGCATGAAATCATCATCTGTATCCGTAATAAGCGGGATACCACAGGGCAGTGTATTGGGCCCGCTGCTGTTTGTTTACTTCATAAATGACATGCCTGGAGCTGTACATTCCTTCATACAAATGTTTGCTGACGACGCCAAGTTATTTCGGGAAATTAAGAACCAAGCGGACTGTGAAGAGCTGCAGAAGGATCTCAGTAAGCTTCAAGAATGGTCGAAGAAATGGCTGCCGAGTTTCACTGTCACGAATTGTAAGAGGATGCACCTGGGACGTTGTGAGAGGGTGAATCAAGCAACAAAATTATTTGGTCTTATAAGAAGGTCTTTCAGATATGTAGACTGTCCGTCCCTCGTAACGATCTTCAAGAGTGAGGTGCTTCCCCGCCTGGAGATATGTTAGGGACTGTCAGTTGATTGAAAATGCCCAAAGGAGGGCCATCAAACTGGTGCCTGCAATTGCTTAGCTTATACTACAGACGGGAAAGGGGGGGCCCTAATTGAGGTGTATAAACATCTCAAAGGGTACTACTCAGTCGAGTGTCCATACCTGGAGCTGGCGAACTCTCGTCCCGCAAGCCACTTTCAAGGAGGACGACTCGACTCATAGGTGATTGGACCTGTCTCCAGGCCCCTCACCGCCAGAGCCAGCCAGCCAGCCTTGTTTCTACTGTTGACGACCGTACCACAACTCGACCTCTCTGATTATTACTGGACGTCCCAGGAATCCCGTTTGGGGCAGCGCCCTTTGTGGGCCTCCACCTTTGGATAACGACCACGAACGTCACCGGACTACCTCACGAGCGTTCAGGATTGTCGTTTCCATGTATCCGTCTTATCCACCCAAACAAATGCTCCAGACAATCTTGATTTAGTTTTCTAGTTAGAA
Organism: Homarus americanus; assembly: GCF_018991925.1. Classification (NCBI taxonomy): domain Eukaryota; kingdom Metazoa; phylum Arthropoda; class Malacostraca; order Decapoda; family Nephropidae; genus Homarus; species Homarus americanus. The sequence continues at coordinate 23,976,732 of NW_024713129.1, forward strand.
TGAATTCAAGATTAAAAGACTTCTGGAGCATTTTGTACAACCCTATAAGTGACCGAGATGATAATACTACCCCTTTCTGAAACTTATAAAGGCCTTTCAACAGTCGGTTTTTTTTACTCTCATTGTTGTCACCACTTCAATCATTCTATGCAGAACATTTAATTGGTCACATAAATTAATTCCAAATGCATTAAATGATTGTTTTTCACCAAATTTATGAGAAGAATTCATAATGTCAAGCCATTCGTCCACCAGATTTATGAAGCCAGCAGTTTCCTTCCAATTTCTACTCTCCAGTAGTCCTCTTTCTCCAAGATATTCCAGTGAGCCAGAGCATGTTTTTGACAACAATTGGACTGCATATTTAACCCGTTGTCGTTACTGACCCCATACATTTAAATGCATTTCACTTAGTTTGTATGCTAAACCATACTCTGTCTTACTTGCTGTTATCATTTCCCGAATAGAAGAATCAGATATAAAGCTTCTACCCTTTAGGTAACATCCTGAATCAAGAAAATTATCCCTAATTAATTATATCAAATGTGGCCCGTCTGCAAACACAAATATATCCCGATCAGCACTCCGGTTTTTGAAAGTTTTTTCTTTCTTTCCACGGGATCAATGTCAAATTCTTTCCATATCCCAAGGTTACTAGACCCTAAGTCGTGCACCATTGCAACGACAGGGTAACCATGCTCAAGCTCTTCTATTAAAGTTAACAAGATCTTTTGTATATATGGGACATCAAAGTCATAAAAAAATTGGTTGCTTCCAATTGCCTATCAGTCCGCTTAGCATGACAACCTGGACTTTCTCATGAGGTTTATATAGGATATCTTTATCTTTGCCATAACTCCATTCACTCGCAATGGCCATTTCATCTAATGATATCACAGCTAACCTTTCAAATGGACTAAATGTGTCAGACGTTAACTTCATGAGTGACAGCACAGAGTGTAAGATGCCAGATTCGCATGCAAAATTCTTGGCTCGTTCATTAAGCGTTGTTTTACTCGGCAAAGGAATTCCTTTTTCAGTTTTCAGATATTCATAACATTTGGGACTCATGATTCTCAAAGTTAAAGCCTCAGACAGTGGTGTGTACACTCAAATGGCCCGGTTAAGACTGGGATCAACTTGTCAAGTACAAGGAGACGCAGGCAGAGTGGTTCACCTGACGTCATCACTCCCGCCCGCCTCTGACCTCACCTGCGGTTGGCCTGTGCATGGCAGCTCCTGTCGAGAGTTACTACCACTCTCTATCATCCATGAATCTATCTAGCCTCCTTTTGAAACTTTCCAGCGTTCCAGCACTTAATACAAAGTTGCTAAGCTTGTTCCACTCGTCCACCACCCTATTTGTGATCCAGTTTCTTCCTATCTCCCTCCTAAACCTAAACTTATCCAACTAAATCCGTTGCTCCGAGTCCTATCCTGCTCGGATATTATCAGAACTTTATCTATATTCCCTTTATTGATTCTTTTCACCCACTTAAATACTTCTATCATATCTCCCCGCACTCTTCGTCTTTCTAGGGAATGCAAGTTAAGTTTCTTTAACCTATCCTGATATGGAAGGTTTCTAAGTCCCGGAATCATTTTCGTCATTCTTCGCTGCACCGACTCTAGTGAGTTGATATCCATTCTATAATAAGGGCACCAGAACTGAACCGCATAATCGAGGTGCGGCCTGACTAGCGCAAGATATAGTTGCAATAAGACCTCTGCACTCTTATTACTTACACTTCTAGATATAAAACCCAATACTCTGTTTGCCTTATTTCGAACATTAACGCACTGTTTTCTAGGCCGTAGGTCCGGGCTTACAAGTACCCCCAGGTCTCTTTCACAAGTCGACTTCTCTAGGTTGATGTTGTTAAGGCTGTATACATTGTCAGTATTTGTTCTTCCAATATTAAGTACGCTGCACTTTCTGGTGTTGAATTTCTTTTGCCATTTTTCAGACCACCCCTGCAGTTTATTTAGATCCTCCTGTAATGCATTTGCATCCTGCCCTGAATTAATCTGCCGCCCTATTTTGGTGTCATCCGCAAACTTGCTTATGTCACTGCTGATCCCAGTATCTAGATCGTTTATGTAGATTATGAAAAAGAGTGGGCCTAGTACTGACCCCTGGGGAACCCCACTGGTTACACGGCCCCACTCAGATTTAACACCATCTACGCTGACCCTCTGCGTTCTATTGGTGAGCCATGATTTTATCCAATTTAAAACTTTCCCCTCGATACCATGAGCCTTAATTTTTCTCAGAAGCCTCTGATGCGGTACTCTGTCGAATGCTTTGCTAAAGTCTAAGTAAATAACATCGTATTTTCGTCATTATCTACTACCTCGAAGACTTTCCTAAAAAACGTCAGCAGATTTGTTAGACAAGAATTTCCCTTTGTAAACCCATGTTGAGAGTCGTAGATTAATTTGCTTTTCTCTAGATGCGATCGGATGCTATCTGCTATAATTGATTCAAGAAATTTCCCCACTACTGACGTCAAACTGATTGGCCGGTAATTCGACGCTGATGCTGTGTCTCCCTTTTTGAATATGGGTACTACATTTGCCTGTTTCCACAAGTCTTGCGCAACTCTGGTGTCTAATGATTTTGTAAATAAATTTACAAGGGGTCCGCTAATCTGTTCCCTACACTCTTTCAAGACTCGAGGGAAAATTTCATCCGGCCCTGGGGACTTTGTCTTCTTTAGTTTATTTATCCTCTGAAGAACATCCTCTTTTCTGATAGTGATATTCTTTAATTTCTCTTCTTCCTTTCCCCTAAATATCAGTTCCACCTCTGGAATTTCCTCGCGAATTTCTTCTGTGAAAATTGATAAGAAGTAGTTGTTCAATGCTTTGCTTATTTCTTCACTGCAGTTCATCACTTCTCCCCTCCCTGACTTTAAAGACCCAACTTTGTCCTTGACTTTTGTTCTATATACCTGGAAAAATCCCTTGGGATTCGCCTTAGTTTCTCTTGCTATTTTGATTTCATGTCTCTCTTTGCTTTCCTTACATTTTTCTTAACATTCCTAGATAGTTCATTATACCTATTTCTGAGCTGCTCCTCCCCTCCCTTTAATTTCTTATAAATTCCTTTCTTTATTCCTATGTCATGTTTAAGTTTTCTGGTTATCCACCTTGGCTCATTCTTATTTGACATAATTTTTCTGTATGGTATATTTTGTTCTTGTGCTTTATGTAGTATACTAGTGAATATATTATAGTCATGATCAATTGTTGTGTCATCTATGACCTCACCCCTTCCTACTGGGGACTGACGTGATTGTTCCCAGGTGACCTCACCTAGGTACCTTCTTAATCCCTGATAATCCGCCAACCGAAAGTTTGGGACTCTGACCATATTGTCATTGTTTTTCGTTTCCCAATTTAGGGTGAACCTGATTTCTCTGTGATCACTGTTACCTAGTTCTTCCCCTATTGTGATATCTCTGATAATATTTTCTTTATTTGTTAATACTAGGTCTAATATATTGTCACCTCTAGTAGGTTCTGTAATTAGTTGTTTCAAAAAATTGTCCTGTACTGTGTCTAGGAAGTCTTCAGATTCATAGTCACCTACAATGTTGTCCCAGTCAATATTTCTGAAGTTGAAATCCCCCATAATGCATAGGTTGTTATATTTTGCTGCCCTACTCATTTCCTGCCATATGGGCTGAGCTGCTTCTTTGCCCAGACTTGGGGGCCTGTAAATCATTCCCATAATTAGTTTTTCTCTTCCTTCCGTGATTTCTACCCATACAGACACGGGCGGAGTGAGTGACCCACACTCCCGCTGGAGGGTGGCTATTGGTTGGCAGTACTGACGTGGTTTGGGGTCTTTCTCTCTCACTAAAATTCTCCTTTTCTTACCCTGGCCGAGGCACCTGCTTTATTTAAATAGTCGTGCTAGAGCCCCTCCAGTGGAGCACACCTCACAACATATGGCCATGTCCTGCCCCATCAAAAAGATCATCATCAAGTACAAACAAGAGCAGGAAGACCAACGAGAAAAGATGACAGACCAAAGCACATATGCTGAAATAGCAAAGCGGGCCATGAAAGAGGCAACACAGCCAACTACTGACACCATAATCAAATTAAGTGACACTGATAATTTCAAGGTAATGGTGAGCATGCTACATGCTCACCATCATAACATCATAGCCCCAGGATCATATGCCGACGAACTCAATAGGATGCTTTAAATAAACAACATGCCACAAATGAACTTCCCTGAAAACCCAAACTCAGCAAACTTGTTACACGCCACCAGCACCCCAGAGCTTACAAAACACTTCAGACAACGATTAAGCACCCCAAGGACACAACATCACCAACAGACCAGGATAACATACCGGAAAAAGCGGAGCGACCTGGAGATTTGACTGAGAGGGCGAGACCCAAGACTGACACAAGGAACGGGGGCGAAAAAGGAAATTAGCGGCCAAGAACAATGAAAATGAAATGGAAATAGACTTCAAACCACAAGAATACCATACCCACCACACAGAAAACCCACTGGAAAGTTTATCGAAGACTTAGTAACAGCTAACGAAATAGTGTGGCAATACACAGACGAATGGTATGGCAAAGAAACGGTATGGAACAAGATTAAAAAAGACCAAATAAAATTCGGCACAAAACATTTTATTGCAATCACGGCAGCTGAACTCAAAAGGAAATCATCGGGACTCAACGAAATGAGATCACCCCCTCAACTTCAACCTTCCAAGAAAAAGAAATAATGAACCATCTACAACTGAAAACACTTAAAATCCTACAACACAATGTCCGCGATTGGCACACATGCAAAATATCGCTTTGTAACATTTACAATGAAAACAATCCAGATATAATACTAATAAGTGCACACTGCGAACCCGAGAACAACACAATCAAAATATTTAACTACGACACCCACTACCCACCAGTCGAACAAAAGTGGAGAAAAACATGACGTAGTTCCCGTAGCGGTGAAAAAAGGTATCAAACACATACTAATAGACATAGACAACTTTAACAGCGAATTCCTTGCCATTAAAGTACAGACAACAGGGCGAAATAATAATCGCAACAACATACCTACCCCCAAGAAGGCGTCCACTTGAGATAGGGACTATCGTCTTGTCGTCACGAGGTGTTGCCACACTACGGTGAATTATGTTTAACTTACTTAAATGTTATTTGAGTAAAAAAAAAAAATTGTATGTCGAGCCGGGATGACATTTAAATATATCACTTGACATATAATATTGCTCACGAGAATATATACGGTATATAGTCTGTTGCCGGAGAATGACACTTAGAAACTTTCTCTGTTACTTGGGTTACAGTGACGTCGGCTTCTTGCAGTTAGTTACACTGCTTCACTGGTTCAGTTAATGGTTCTCTCTTTTCACTGCCACCTTTATATATAAGCTTTGGGTAGAGTTCCCTTAACTTGGCTTATATATAAATAAGTTGAGGGGTTAAGTTACAAACCCAAATGGTCTTTTCTTCATTTATTTGTAAAACTATATTGGTCACAGTCTATTAGTAGATGCACCGTAATTAACACTGTAAGCTATGAGCGTTAGTTATGGACGGGGGCTCAGCTTGACTGAGTCAGGTCACCGTCAAATTCTCGTGAGCTTCAAGTGAGGACTGGTCCTGTGAGGAGAGGTGCTTCTGAAGGAGAGGCCGGGCTAACCCTACATTCTCAAGGTCGGCCTACTGATAGAGGAATTTCCCCTCACGTTTACAGCACATGGCAGTTCACAGCTTATGGAAAATTACAACTGGGTGATTGGATAATATAAACTAAATGTATTAACCCAAATTTATATAATTGTTATTGCCATGAGGCAGGGGCTAATACAAATTCACCCTTTGAGTACGATAATTTAAAAAGGAGGAATTGCATGAGAAAAATACTCGTATGAAAATTTAAGATTGTTTGAACGATTTTCCTTTTTCATGAATATTCAGATATTTATTTGATGACTATCACTGTAGTTCTGAAGCGACAGATCTCACGTTCGACTGTGGGCCGCAGACCTCAGTAAATGACACTAATCAAAACGAAAGACGTCTCCGTATCTATACTTACATATTCAATATATGCAGTAAAATATTGTTGAAATTAATAAAACGAGTATGTGTAATATATATATATATATATATAGCATATACCTAAGATCCCTTGCACCTACAGTGATTTACTTGCATATATATATATATATATATATATATATATATATATATATATATATATATATATATATATATATATATATATATATATATATATATATATATATATATATATATATATATATATATATATATATATATATATATATATAATATATATATATATAACACTGGTCTACAAATTTTTTTTTTCTGGCATGAAACCTTTTAACTGTTTTTTACTAACTTTAAGGTGCTGAATCCAAATCTGATCTCAGATTTGCTCCATCACGTAACGTGCCAGAATTTACTGAGCTACCAGAGATTGAGGATATAGACCAGAATTCACCTGTTTCTACTGATGAAGATGAAGAGACTGATCTTTTCAAGCCATCTGGTGAAGATTGTGAAAAGCCAACGTTGTTTACTCAGTCAGAATTGAATGATCTGGTCAGAGATCTAAATTTGCCAAAACAGTCTGCTGAATTGTTAGCTTCCAGGCTTCAAGAGAAACGACTCTTAAAACCTGGCACGAGTGTCTCCTTTTATCGCAACAGAGAAGAGCAACTGCGGAAGTACTTTCATTCATATGACCAGCTTGTTTTTTGTAATGATGTAGAAGGACTTCTTCTCTCCATGGGACTACCAGCATATGATAGTAAGGATTGGAGACTTTTTATTGACAGTTCTAAAAGGAGCTTGAAATGTGTTCTTCTTCATAACGGAAACAAGTATGGTTCAATTCCAATCGGACATTCTGTACAAATTAAAGAAGAGTATGAAAACATTAAGACTGTTCTAGAGAGGTTGCAATACCATGCTCATGAATGGTTAATTTGTGTGGACTTGAAAATGGTAAACTTTCTATTGGGCCAGCAAGGAGGGTACACAAAATACCCCTGTTTTCTGTGCTACTGGGACAGCAGGGCTACAGCAGACCATTGGGTGAAAAAGAATTGGCCACCAAGACATAGTTTGACGCCTGGTGACAAGAATATCATTAACGATCCTCTGGTTGACAGGAAAAACATTGTCCTTCCTCCTCTGCACATAAAACTTGGTATCATGAAGCAATTCGTCAAGGCTCTTGATCATAGTGGAGAGTGTTTCAGATATATATGCTCAACCTTTCCAAGTCTTAGCGACGAGAAGAAAAAGGCAGGGATTTTTGATGGACCTCAAATAAGAACACTACTCAGAGATCCACACTTCCTTGCAACAATGACTGAGGCACAGGCAAGAACTTGGAATGCTTTCTCTAATGTGGTGCGGAACTTCTTAGGGAACAAGAAAGCGGACAACTATCAAGAAATTGTGGAAGAGCTGCTCTTGAGTTTACAAGCACTTGGATGCAGAATGAGTATCAAGGTTCACTACTTACACAGTCACTTGGACGAGTTTCCAGAAAATCTGGGAGAAGTGAGCGAGGAGCAAGGGGAGCGCTTTCATCAAGACATTAAAGTAATGGAAGAACGTTACCAAGGTCGATGGGACTCGAACATGATGGCGGACTACTGCTGGAGTTTGATGAGAGACATTCCAGAAGCTGTACATAAGAGATCGGCCAAAAAGAGGAAGTTTATGTAACTGTAACTTGATCTTAATACTTGCACTATTTCTACCGTACATTAATTGTTTTTTTCACCCTTCAATGTTACATTTAAATATTATATGTGCATTAACTTTCCAATTTGATATTAACAATTTTTGGTTATAGAAAAATACAAATTATAATGCTGAAAAAATTTATGTATACATGTTTAAACCGTCAATTTTGATCCAAAAGTTTACGTTTCCCAGCAAAAGTGCAATATGGTATATCTCAAAAACCTGATGTGAAAGACAAAAACCAAAGTCATATTTGGATTCTGCACCCCAAATTTACTTAAAATCCGTTTAAAAACCTTGTGCCAGAAAAATTGTGTTGACCGGTGTAATCAACGACCTCACCAGCCAGGACTCGAACCCTGGACCTAATGCGTGGAACCAGGGAACGCTACCTTTAGTGCTCTTGTGGTATGGTCTGTAGCGTTCCCTGGTTCCACGCATTAGGTCCAGGGTTCGAGTCCTGGCTGGTGAGGTCGTTGATTATATGTTCAAAGTCCGCGTGTTATATGGACTAAAAATGAAATATATATATACTGTATATATATATATATATTTGTGATCACTCGAAGATTAGCCCCAACTTATTTCACCTGATGATTAAATACCCTGATGCTACATGGAGTTAGGATAGGTTAGGTTAGGTTAGGTTAGGTTAGTGTTACATTAAGTTAGGAGAGGTTAGGTTAAGTTAGGTGAGGTTAGCGTTAGGTAAAGTTATGTTTGGTTAGCGGAATGTAAATTTATGTAGGTTAGCGTTAGGTAAAGTTGTGTCAGGTTAGCTGTAGGTAAAGTTATGTTTGGTTAGCGTCAGGTAAATTTGTGTCAGGTTAGCGGTAGGTAAAGTTATGTTTGGTTAGCGTCAGGTAAAGTTGTGTCAGGTTAGCTGTAGGTAAAGTTATGTTTGGTTAGCGTCAGGTAAAGTTGTGTCAGGTTAGCGGTAGGTAAAGTTATGTTTGGTTAGCGTTAGGTAAAGTAATGTTAGATTTGCGTTAGGATGATTATTCTTAAGGTGAAAAAGCTTCAGATGATCTTATATTTGTACACATCTTTTCGCTCTCTGAACATAGGACACTACACCGCACCTCTTACTTACGGATACACATGAGGTACCTTAAAACAGTTATTTCAACTCACTTATAAATGCACACAAGTTCATTTATAAGTATTTCCAAGTAAATATAATTTAACATGATATAATAACTTACTGCAGTAACGCTGTGGTAGTGTTGGTAACGTCACAGTGGCAGTAGAGGTATACAGTATAGTGCGTAATGGTTGTTGGTTGCGCTGGTAATGTCGATGATGGCGAACGTCCGACCTGTACGGTGATGCTGGTAGAACTGGAGGTAATGGTAGTTGTGGCAGAAGTGGTGGTAGTGATGGGTGGGTGGTAGTTGGTGGTTAGGGTAGAGACGTGAGTGAGTGGGGAGTGAGAATGTGTGCAGTCTCAGTGGGTAAGGCTGACCCTCGGCCCGCCCACTGACAACATCCCTCCCACTTCCACCTGAAGATGTATCGTCTCTTCCCTCCCACCCTCCCTTCCTCCCCACACCCTTCAGTGAGAAGTGATACCTCTGTGCCAAGACCTGACTGAATTACTCAGAATAGGCAAACTGTACTACAAGCTTTGCCAATAAATTTGTTAAACTTAAAAACACCCTTCCCTCCGTTTCTTCTTCTGCCCACCTCTTCCTCCTTTCCCATCCAACCTTCTCGCCCCTCTCTTTCCTTATGTCTTTGTCTTCTCTCTCCACCCTCACTCCCTCTTTTAAACCCTCCCTCTTCTCTTCCTCTTTCTTTCCTTCTCTTCCTCCCTGCTTTCTCCCCTTCTCTCCTTCTCTTCCTCCCCCTTCCCTCCCTCCCCAGATTCTATATCCACCCGTCAATCCCATTCTTTATTCTCTTCCCTTCCTCCCACCTAAACACCCTCCTCCCCCCACTGTCTGTTTCTCCCCCCTTTCCCCTGTCCTTCTACACCACAATGACCTTGAAGGGGAGGGAGGGGGTGGAGGGGAGGAGTGTAGGGGAGGCGGTTGAGGAGAGGTGAGGGGGGGGAGTAGAGGGTTGAAGGGAGGAAGTAGAGGGTTGAAGGAGAGGATAAAGGGTGTGGTGTGGTGAGTATGAGGAAGAGGTGACCAGTGAACGTGAATGTAAATATTATGTAATATGTGCATTTACACTTGTGTTCGTAGATTACATACTTACATACACATTTCCGTGTACACATGCTTTCAGAGTAACCCACGTGTACATATTTACCTGTACATATTTATTTAGTTAATGGCCACCCACTAGAGGTGGTGTACAGTAGAATCCCTCCATTGTTCTTGATAACTTTGTCAAGGGCTACTTTGAAGCCCAGTACTGTTTGTGATTTCACAGTTTGGGCTGGTGGACCGTTCCATAGGTCTACCACCTTCTGTGTGAAGAAGTATTTCCTTATCTTCGATCTGTATGATTAACTTCACAAGCTTATAGTTATGTCCCCTCGTGTTGGTGATGCGTGACATCACAAAGAAATGTCTCGGGTTCACGTTTTTCAAACCTTTCACGATTTTGACTATTTCGGTGAGATGTGCCAATTATGCCTTATCTGAAGGGTTGTTAGTCCTAAGGCCCGCAGTCTGCTTGGATAATTGAGGTGACTTAGTTCCGGAATCATCTCAGTCGCTTTGTGTTGCACCTTTTCTATGGATGTTAGGTCTTTCTGGAGGTAGGGTTTCCATGCCTGTGTATAGTAATCCAGGCTGGGACGTATATGATATTTTTTCAATTGAAAGAACATTTTCCTATCTACGTGTTCGAAGGTACACTTAATAATTACAAATTCTCGATTTACTTTTCTCACTGTGCTCCCACGAGTTGCGTCGCCTTCAGTGAATGATTTATCACAACGCAAAAAAAAAAAAAATCCTCGACAGTATCCAGGAAAGTGTAATTAATAGAATGAACAGTCTTAAAACACACACACACACACACACACACACACACACACACACACACACACACACACACACACACACACACACACACACACACACACACACACGCCAACAAACTCCTGAAATTTAAATCCAAACGCTCCACGACCCCAATTGACCTCCCAATCAAAATATACAAGGAGTTTGCAGTCGAACTTGCCACCCCCCTCTGTTCTATTATTAATGCATCCCTCAGACAAAGCAAATGCCCTAATGAATGGGAAACCGCATTTGTCACCCCCATCCCCAAGGTCACCACCCCACAGTCCCCTAACGACCTCAGGTCAGTTGCCATTACCCCCATACCCACCCAGTCTACTTTGTGAGGACTTTGTTTTTGAGTGGGTATTTGCCAGTATCTATCAGTCAATTGATCCACAGCAATTTGGCAATATGAGGACCTCCTCTACATCACACTGCTTGGTGAGCTTTCTGGATTTTCTGCACAAAAACTTGCAGAAACGTAAGGCATCACTGGCCATTGCCCTTGTGGACTTCAGGAAGGCCTTTGACCTTGTTGATCACTGCACTGTTATCAACAAGGCTATTGCACTAGGGCTGCCCACCAACCTGGTCTCATGGCTCACTAATTTCTTGAGTGGACGTCGCCAGGCAGTAAGGTATCAGGGCTTGGGCTCCACATTCCAACACCTCACCTGCGGTGTTCCCCAGGGAACCAAGATGGGACCACTGTGCTTCCTCATCCTGATCAACGACGCTCTATCGGACACTCCTCACAGGTGGAAGTACGTGGATGACTGCACTGTGGGGGTTTCAGTGGACAACACCGCAAAAGACTACTCATCGCTACAAGGCACCCTGGACAGGCTACAGGCATGGACTACAGAGAACAAGGTCACCATCAACCACACCAAAACCGTAGTCATGCACATCAATACTGCCACCACTCCAGTGCAAGCCCCAGCAGTCACAGTGGGTGCCCATCCTCTACAGCTGGTGCAGTCTGCCAAACTCCTGGGTGTAACTATAGACAACAAACTTGACTGGAAGGCCCATGTAAATAACACAGTCAAGGCAGCCTCATACCGTCTCTACATGCTACGACGACTTAGGTCACTTGAGACACCAACGCCAGAGCTGAGGACCATCTACAACGCCTTTATGCTCCCCAAACTAACGTATGTGTCACCAGCCTGGTCGTCTTCTCTCAACTCCACCCAACAACGTCAGCTAGAGAAGGTACAGAAAAGGACCTGCAGATTCATGCTCGGCGCAGAATACTCCGGCTACACCAACGCTCTCTCCACCCTGGAAATGCCATCCCTCAGTGACCTCCACCACCAAGCACTGGAAAGGTTTGGCAGTGGACTACTGCACCATCCTCGTTATTGCCACCTCCTGCCACCGGCAGACCCCCACCCAACTCGCGCAGTCCGCCACTACAACAAAATTCAGCCCATAAGAGCCCGCACCGATAGATATAAGAACAGCACCATCCCAACTATTGTTAAAATAATAAACAACTCCTGATTTATGTACTGTACAGCCCTGTAAATGTATTCAATGCATATTATATCATTATGTCTAAATCAAATGTAAGTCTGTATATTTTCAGCCACCGGCTGCAACTCTATTAATAAACCGCTTATTATTATTATTATTATTATTATTATTATTATTATTATTATTATTATTATTATTATTATTACACTACATCCTTGACCACCAAAGGGTCAAGACGTACCTGGCGTTCCTCTGGGAGCAGCCAGGTCAACTGTTAAGTTGGCCCATGCCAACTCCCTCCCCTGAACCCTCCTCCCCACCGGAATATCAACAAGTTCTCGCCAGAAGTTACAATTTCATTTAGAAAAGGAATGGAACCAGTGTTGAACAGGGGTGAACAGTGGTGAACAGTGCTTAAGTCAGTGAGAACAACTCAACAGTAGCAGCCGAGACGTACCCAAGTTAAGCTTCACACAGTGAGGTCCCAGGTACCCAGTGATAACTGCCCGTGAGACCCAACAAGAACCAGCGATGTGTTAATCCGTCTACGATAAGAAGGCCTGGGACCACACCTCACTCATATAACACCATCTGTGAGGGAATTACTACACCACGTGAGGTCCCTCATAACACCATCTGTGAGGGAATTACTACACCACGTGAGGTCCCTCATAACACCATCTGTGAGGGAATTAGTACACCACGTCAGGCCCCTCGTAACACCATCTGTGAGGGAATTACTACACCACGTCAGGTCCCTCATAACACCATCTGTAAGGGAATTCGTACACCACATGATGCCCCCATAACATCATCTGTGAGGGAATTACTACACCACGTGATTTCCCTCATAACACCATCTGTAAGGGAATTAGTACACTACGTGAGGCCCCTCATAATACCATCTGTGAGGGAATTACTACACCACGTGAGGTCCCTCATAACACCATCTGTGAGGGATTTACTACACCACGTCAGACCCCTCATAACACCATCTGTGAAGGAATTACTACACCACGTCAGGTCCCTCATAATACCATCTGTGAGGGAATTACTACACCACGTGATGCCCCTCATAACACCATCTGTGAGGGAATTACTACACCACGTGAGGCCCCTCATAACACCATCTGTGAGGGAACTACTACTCCACGTGAGGTCCTTCCTAACACCATCTGGGGGGAGTTACTACACCTCGTGTTTTTATTACCGCCATTTTATTACCTTAAAATTAACTATCCTAATACATAAGTATCTACCCTAGCTGTGTTGAGTTAGTTGAGCCGCAGATCTATGCGGCAGTCAGTGACTGTTGCCTCAAAGTCGATATCTGCAACTGATGTCGGCTTTGGGGCCGATGCTCTCGTTCCCCTGAGGAAAAGCAATGCAGACCTAAGCAGAGAGAAGGACAGTTGACATCTCAACCATGCTGTAACATAACTTCTGGGCTGCTGCTTTTGTTCAGATAACACCTCCACGAGTCTGGCGTAGAAGCATCTTGCACATGGTCCCATCCCACCAGAGGTTGTGAACGTCCACACGGGCTTCGTTGGATGTGTTTGAAGTCCAGTGACGGAGGTTCTCACCGTCTAATGGAAGGAGGGGCAGTTCCATCATGACGTCGTGTCAGGTGTCCCTCAGTAGATTTGTTGTTAGATCCCTTACTTCGTCATGCCTCATGCATACGAAGCCCTCTTTTTTAATAATAATAATAATAATAATAATAATAATAATAATAATAATAATAATTAACGGTTTATTGAAAAAGTTCTGCAACCCGAAGGCTGAAAATATACATTAGACATAAATGACTTATTACATACATTGGTGGTTGAACAAAAGCCTTCATTAGAGAAAGGTAAAGGAACATGCAGTGAACATACAGATTTAATGTAGGTGTTGATCAGCAAACACGTAGTGTAGTAACTCCCTCTCAGATGGTGTTAGGAGGGACCTCACGTGGTGTAGTAGTTCCCTCACAGATGGTGTTATGAGGGACCTGACGTGGTGTAGTAATTCCCTCGCAGATGGTGTTATGAGGGGCATCACGTGGTGTAGTAGTTCCCTCACAGATGGTGTTATGAGGGACCTGACGTGGTGTAGTAATTCCCTCACAGATGGTGTTATGAGGGGCCTCACGTGGTGTAGTAATTCCCTCACAGATGGTGTTATGAGGGGCATCACGTGGTGTAGTAATTCCCTCACAGATGGTATTATGAGGGACCTGACGTGGTGTAGTAATTTCCTAATAGGTGGTGTTATGAGGGGCCTCACGTGGTGTAGTAACTCCCTCACAGATGGTGTTATGAGGGGCATCACGTGGTGCACGAATTCCCTCACAGATGGTGTTATGAGGGACCTGGCGTAGTGTAGTAATTCCCTCATATATGGTGTTATGAGGGACCTCACGTGGTGTAGTAAATCCCTCACAGATGGTGTTATATGAGTGAGGTGTGGTCCCAGGCCTTCTTATCGTAGACGGATTAACACATCGCTGGTTGTTGTTGGGTCTCACGGGCAGTTATCACTGGGTACCTGGGACCTCACTGTGTGAAGCTTAACTTGGGTACGTCTCGACTGTTACTGTTGAGTTGTTCTCACTGACTTAAGCACTGTTCACCACTGTTCACCCCTGTTCAACACTGGTTCTACTCCTTTTCTAAATGAAATTGTAACTTCTGACGAGAACTTGTTGATATTCCGGTGGGGAGGAGGGTTCAGGGGAGGGAGTTGGTATGGGCCAACTTATTATTTGACCTGGCTGCTCCCAGACAAGCACCAGGTACGTCTTGACCCTTCGGTGGTCAATGTCGTAAGATGAGCTGCACACGCGTTGGAAAGGAAAACCTTCTATTGGCCTACCGTACCTTAGAGCAATGGCATCTGTGAATTCTTGTTTACTACTACTACTACACTACCAGTATGACGATCATCCAGCTACGATACATTGACATGAGTTATTAAGGATGTCACATTCGTTGGTGAGCTCTGAGGTGACTGGAGAAGCCGATACGGGACCGGCAGAGTCGTCCACAGATGTTGCACATGTAGAGGGCTACATCTAGTGTGGAAGGGACGGCGGCAGAATCTTTCTGGCTTTAGCGCTTGTCTGCCTCGGTATGTAGTCAAGCTTAATCGAAAGAAATGACACCTTCTTGTGTGGTGCTCCTCCAAGTGTTACGGTGTGGATTAATCGTCTCCCAGGTGAGGGGGTCGATTTGGCACTTTTCAGGTTTGTCTTAAGACTATAAGAACATAAGAACATAAGAATGGAGGAAACTGCAGCGGGCCTATTGACCCATCCTGGGCAGTCCCGTTTATACCCAACCCCTATTGCTCATATGAGCATCCAACCTATGTTTGAAGCTATTCAGCGTATTCGAGTTAATGATGATATTTGGTAAATTGTTCCACTCATCCACTACTCTGTTTCCAAACCAGTGTTTACCAATTTCACGCCGAAATCGAAATTTGTCTAATTTAAAACCATTCTTACGGGTTCACTCCTGGTTGGATAGTTTGAGTACCTTTGTAATGTCCCCTTTGTTTAACCCTGACTTCCATTTATACACCTCTATCATGTCGCCCCTCACTCTACGTCTCTCGAGGGAGTGCAAATTAAGATGCTTTAACCTGTCTCTGTATTCAAGGTTCCTAATGCCCGGGATTAGTACCTTTTCAGTTGTCCGGCAGCGTTACGTTTACTATTCGTTAGGTGTCTGTAAAGTAGCTGCTTTGGCAGTCTACTGTCGTCCATGTGGGTAATATGGCCAGTTCAATGTACTTGTCTATGAATAATCCTAGCCTCGATGCTCCTACAGTTGGTCTCAGCGAGAACACTGGCATTTGTTCTATTGTCCTACCAACGAACTCGGAGGATGGAACGTAGACTGCATTGGTAAAAGTTTTCAAGTGCCTTGTGGTGCCTCCTGTTATTTAACTCATGTCTTCCTGTCATATAGCAGGGTGGAGAGGACTACTGGTCGATATACGTGCAACTTTGTAGATCATTTCAGCTCCCTACAATTGAAGACACGGGTACAGACTCTGCAAAAGGCTTGAAATGCACATCTGATCAGATATTGAATTTTCATCAATGTCCGCGGTGGTGGACAGGTGGGAACCGAGATACTGAGAGTGGGTAACATTAGAGAGGGTCGTTCCATTAAGCTGGATGGATGGTGGAGGTGTGGCTGAACCAGGGACAGGCTAAAAGAGAATCTGAGTCTTATGTACATTCACCTCAAGGCCAAAGTGTGCATACGCATCTGCGTAAGTGTTCAGGATCTGCTGTAGGTCGCGTTTAGTGTGAGCGACAAGGGTGAGGTCGTCTGCATACTGAATCTCAGTAATGGGAGCTGCTGACACCTTTGTTCCTGCCTGGAGTCCTCTTATATTGAAAAGACCCTTCATCCGATACTGGATGTCGACCTCGCCGGCTAAATTGGCACTGGCACGAGTAAGGAAGGCAGCCAAGAAAATGGAAAAGAGAGTTGTTGCCAGTACACATCCTTGTTTTAGCCCGTTTGGATTGGAAGAACTCAGACTGAGTGCCATTTTGCAGGACACTTCCGTTCATGCCATTGTGAAGTTACCTCACAATGGCGATGAAATTTGGTGTCCAGCCAAAACAGCTGAGGGTCCGCCAGAGGACTTTCCTGTTGACCGAGTCGAAGGCCTTGGCTAGGTCGATGAAGGCCTTGCACAGGTCATGATGTTGTTCTGTGTATTTTTCCTGTATCTGGCAGGCAGCAAAGATCATGTCAGTGATGGTCTAAAGCCACATTGAAATTCTGGGAAGAAGTTTTCCGCCTCAGGAAGAAGTCTTTTTAGGAGGATTCGAGCGATAATCTTGCCAGCTACGGACAGCAGCGAGATCCCGTGGTACTTGGCACAATCTGATCAGTCTCCCTTGTTCTTTTAAATATTGACGATGGAGGCATCTTTAAAAGTCTGGGGATTTCCTCCTTTTCCTGTATATTCTCCAGGAGAGCTTGGAGATGGCTGGTAAGCAGAGGTCCTCCTGCTTTATACACCTCGGCTGGGATTCCATAAAACCCTGAGGCTTTGTTATTTTTCATCTGTTTGATGGCAGTAGCTGCCTTATCCAGGGATGGAGGATAGCTGAGGTGGGACAGCTCTGGATGCTGAGGGATGTCCTGGGTAGTCAGGACATCCACAATGGTATTTCAGTTTAGCAGCGAATGGGAGTGCTCTTTCCAGCGCTGAAGGATGCCTTCTTCATCTTTAATTATGGAGTTATAGTCGAAAAAGCGAGGGAAGGGGCTGCACCATGAGTGATTGGTCCATAAAATGTTTTTGCATTTCACATGCCTTATTTTAAAACCAATCGTTCTTTAAATTGTGAAGCTCACATTCGGCTGCCGGTTTCTTCTTGCAGAAGGTATCAGTTTTGGTCCAAGAATGAGGGTTGTTCTGCCAGTCAGGAAAAGCAGCATGTTTATCAATGATGAGTACTTTGATTGCCGGGTCATTGTCATCAAACCAGTCCTGGTGTATTCTTTTGATCTGGCAGAGGGTTTCTCTGCAGGTTTTTGTCATAACAGTGTTGAGAGTATCCCATTCGTCACTGAGATTTGCGTTGTTTGCTGTTGGGTTGCTTATAGGCCCATGTTCAAGATACTCTCTGAAAGCATGTGCTACCGCTGGATCCTCCAGACGCTTGGTGTTAAAACCTCTTCTGGAGGCTTGCTGCCTTCGCCATTTTGGGGCGACATGAATTGAAAGCTAGGCTCTGACGAGACGATGATCAGCGTCACAGTGGTCTTAGCCACGCATGCCTCGAGTGATGAGGACATCTCTGCGATCTCTTTCTCTGACAATGATGTAGTCAATGAGAGGCCAGTGTTTGGATCATGGGTGTTCCCATGAACCCTTGAATTTGTCGGCCTGCCTAAACAAGGTATTGGTGATAGTGAGGTTATGTGCAGCACACTTGCTGCGGCGGACTAGATCGTTGGGATTGCCTAGTCCATTTGTCCCTACGATGTCCTGCCAAATGTCATCATCTCTGCCAACTCTGGCATTGAAATCACCTAGGATCACAACCTTATCTTCTCTGGGGATAGAGGTTAGCACTCTGTCAAGGTCAGTGTAAAAGGCCTCCTTGATGTCATCCTCTGCATCCAGTGTTGGTGCGTATGTACTGATGAAGAAGGCATGACGTGAGTGATTCAGTGGGACTCGGAGCATCATGAGGGGCTCGTTGATCCAAACAGACATTTCACTTAGCCTATGTAGAATGCATTGGCGGGTGGCAAAGCCAACACGATAAATGAGGTTTCTCTCCACAGCAGGCTTACCATTCCAGAAGAAGGCATAGCCAGACCCCTGTTCTGTGAGTCGACCCTCGTCTGGGAGCTGGGAATCACTAATGGCTGCTATGTCAATGTTATACCTAGCCAGCTCTTTTGCCACAAGGGCAGTTCTTCTTTCAGGACGCTCATTTGTGCCAATATCCAGAAGGGTCCTGACATTCCATGCAGCGACCATAAGATGTTGTATAGTTTGTTTTTGTTTTGATCTCTGATTATGATTATGTTTTTGACCGCATTTGGATGATGTTACTGGGTGTGGTTGCCCAGTCAGGTTGGTTCTGTAGGCAGGTTATGTTTAGGGCACCTATTCTAGCCCCCTTCCCTTGTGGGGTGAGCAGAGTGGCTCCTCAAAAGGGCTGCTCAGTAGCATAGACAGGACTGGATTGCACTACTGCCTTGATCCGAGTGCATAAACGACCATCTTATCTATGCCGCCCATGTGCAGAGTTGTGACTAGAGACTCCCGGCAGTTATCTCTGCTTATCTCCGTCGCCATTCGTCCATTGCCATAGGACTTTTGGGGTTATAGGGGTTTTGATGATGATTAATATGATGAGCTGGATGATGGCTGCGTGTGAGTTATCTGGTGAGGCAGGAGCATAGGCTGCAACCACACATCTTGGCTCTCCCTTTTCCTGATCCAGTGATGCAAGTGTTGCAACGACTGGGGAGAGGGAGAGTTGCAATGGACTGCCGATAGCCCAGTATGTTGGGTTTCGCCTTAGTAGCCTGTCCATCATGCATTGCCTTCGTCCGCCAGTGTAGTCGTTGGGTTCCTGTGTTGGTCACCTCCTCCGCCTATACCGCCGTTGGGGTCTTGTTGGAGCTCTGTAAGCATGTCTGCCTGATGCAGGGCTCCACTGCAGATTTTTCGGTCGGTCTTTAATCACGTAGCCTTGTACCTACCAAGGTTAATCTCCAAGGCAGCGGGACAGTGGCTGGTCGGCGCCAGGATGTGTCCACATGCCAGTGGGCCTATGCGCTGTCCCTCTGGGGCCCACTACTGCTTCGAGATCGCCTGCTGGTTTAGCCTGGGCCCATGGGGCACCCAGTTAGCGTGTGTTGCCATGAGGAAGCACAGCAGGAGTCTTGATGGTGAAGAAGCTGTGTGCTGGCAGGGAAAGACTTATGCAATTTTCTTCCCTGTTCACCAAAAGGGCTAGCCAGCGGCGGTAGCTGAAAGCGAGAGGAAGCAAGCAGTGCTTACACTTTAACACTAACATATTGCTGCCACACCTACACACACACACACACACACACACACACACACACACACACACAATACTTCTACTACAACTTCTATTTTTTTTTTCAAAATGGCCTCCAGTCTCCCCCAATAGCCATACCTTCGCCACCATTTTATTACCTTAATATTAAATATCCTAATATATAAGTAGCTATCCTAGCTGTGTTGAGTTAGTTGAGCCGCAGATCTATGTGGCATTCAGTGACTGTAGCCTCATAGTCAATATCTGCAACTGTTGTCGGCTTTGGGGCCGAAGCTCTCGTTCCCCTGAGGCAGAGCAAAGCCGACCGAAGGAGGGAGAAGGACAGTCGACATCTCAACTAGGCTGTAACATGACTTCTGGGCTGCTGCTTCTGTTCGAATATCACTCCGCGAGTCTGGTGTAGAAGCATCTTGCATTTGGTCCCATCCCACCAGAGGTTGTGAACACTAGAGGAGTGAAGCTGCCTTGATCAACGTTTTGAATTCTCTCCCCGTATGCCCTTATCTTGTCGTTCTCGTTCCTCCTGTGTGCAGAAACGAGAGCTACGTTACGGTGACATGCGGCCATGGGATAAAAAATCCTGATGTCGAAGAAGGCTCACTGTCCCCGCGTCCAGAATCCTCGGGCACTGACGTCAATACGGGCTTCGTTGGATGTGTTTGAAGTCCTATGTTGGAATATCTCACCGTCCAATGGAAGGAGGGTCGGTTCTACCATGACATCACTGCAGATTTCCTTCAGCATATTTGCTGTGAGATCCCTTACTTCTTCATGCCTCATGCATATGAAGCCCACTTTCTTGCACACCATGGCATGATCGGTGTCATAGGGAGAGCCACACACGCATTGGGAGGGCAAACCTTCCACTGGCCTACCATACCTTAGAGCATTGGCATCTGTAAATTCTTGTTTATTGAGACTGAAACCATTTGCCCTTATCGGTAACGTAGTTAACCAGTTCGAGGCGCCCACCTCCTGCACTATAGCTACTTTTTTTTCAGTTGCTGCAACTTATCACTTTGGCTGTGATGTCGTTCTGTTGTAATGGACCTTCGAATCTTGTTTACTTCACTGGTATCCACCTCCCCTGTTGTGTTCTGAGCTGTTATGTGGTCCGTGAGGGCTGCCATGAGCTTAACAGAGTTTTGATGTTCGGTGGCATCAATCTCCTCTGGATTGGTCAATCCCTAACCTCCCAGTCTCGGTGGTAGTGCAAGGAGTGATCTTTCTGCTAGGGTTAAGTGAGGGTGTTTCACTAATTTGGGAATGAAATTGACACTGATAGCTTCTTCCAGAGGGTGGAGGAGGGGACCAATATCAGGGATAGTGAGCATCAGGTAGTTCCAGCGATGCTTGACTCCATGGGTGAATGCCGCAAAAGCCGCATGTGGCTCTGTGTTAGCAATCTCAGACAGAGCTTGGATTTCCCTAACCCACTCATTCACCTTTCCCATTACGTACTTGGTCTTGAAGTCAGTCGTGCCGATTACTGCGCCTAGGTGTCTTTGGCCTTCCTTTGTTATTTTGACCTCACTTCCGCCGAGCACCTCCATTGCCCGTTCATAATGTTCTGGCTTCACAATGAGGAAGGACTTGCTGGCGTTTGGGTGGTATCCTATTTGTGGGCCTCGCTATGTTACCAGGTCCTTCCACTTTTTGATGTCCTGAACTTTTCCTGCTCCTGTAAGGTCATCAGCATACGCCACTTGCTTGACCTCACTTGTTTCAAATTGTATTGTATGTTGGAGCATGGATAGGCCTTTAGCATACATTGCCATTACAACAGGGACCCCCTGCGTTGTTCCCTCAGTTGACTGGATGATGGTATCACCTCTTAGAGCCTTGTTGTTTACAATATAGAGGTCTGATGGATTCCTATAGGAATTGTCAACATACATTGCAAAGCTTGAACACTTGATCTTGATGTTGCGCAGTGCATTTGAAGCGTTCACCAGGAAAATGGCCTCACAATCATGCTGCTCAAATATCGTTCTCATGGCGTGAATGGCAGCTTCCCCTCCAGCCTGGTGGCCAGCACAAACTTGCAGGTTCCCTGCTGCTGCTCCAACCGTTTGCATCCAGACCTGAAGAGCCGGCACCTCATCGAGTCTTCAGTGTCTTTTTCCACGCTATCCCTCCTGTTATTTTCTCGAACAGGACAGCATTTGGTTGGATATAGTCACCCTGGAACCTGATGCCTTTGTCTTCACTTGCAGGGGGATGTTTTTCTTTCAGTTGTTTTAATGTCTCTTTGTTTACTGGCAGAACCCCACCGCAGGATTCCTCTGTGAGAGATCTTACCGCTGAAGACACTTTTCCCACACGTATTTTGTTTCCAAACTTTCTTGCAACGTCATCTGTGTTTTGCTTTCCGTCACCTATGAATTTTAGTCTCTCCTGCAGTGTTCTTGCTTCACATAAGGGATCCTCAAGGGCCCCATTCTGCCACATTGTCAATCTTCTCTTCATTGCTGCCGCATTTTCTTTGTGCTTAGTCTTTGTGTGTGTCCTCCAACAGAATAGATGTGGTATTATTGCCAGTATTTGAAGAGCTAAAGGGGCGAGGAAGCGGTCCTGAGTGTAATTAGTTATGAGGCGAATCATCTCCCGAATAATTTCTTCTTTTGGCCGCACACTTGGGTGGCTCAAACAGGTTAGCTGGCGACCACCTGGCAATAGCTGAGTAAGTTTCTTTAACCCATATGTCTGCATTTTTCATCGACATGCCATTCCCCTGTGGTGGCTGTCTCTCAATCACCTCGTGGACATCTGCTACTATTGGAGCAGCATTTATTAGTACTACATTTTCAGGTTGAGTAGACTCACTGCTATCATTTAGGATATCATCAGGCGGCTGGGTCCCGGCGATATCCACTATGGCCTCCTGTGTCGGCTCCCTGCCATATGAGTTGCGGCAATTGTTTCCCTTTCTGCAAACCACACATGGTCGGTTGTTTCTCGCACAATCACAGCTAGTGCAATTTTGGTACTGGCTAGCACAGACGCAGCAATGTCCTTTACTCGGCATAGTGTTCCGCACCTTGGGCGACAGTTACGTCCGCCTCCGACATCTGCTTTGGTCCCATACAGAAGAATAAACTAGTTTTTATGAGTAAAGGGCGGAGAGGTGACAGGCTGGACTGCTGTGTCCAGGTAGTACAGGCATACGTGCACACATGGGTGTGTAGGCGACCCCCCTATGGGCGACAATCCACACATCAGAATGATACACTGGGAGCAAAAAATTGTCACACCTAACACTTGTTTATATATCCTTGGCAGAAATAACCACTATTTCTATGGTCGCACTGATGTAATATTAGTTATATATACTCACTAGGTCGGCCGACCCTATTTAAAGTGTCCGTTACTAGGGGGGGGAGGCGACCGCAAAGAGTAGAACACTCGGCCCCATAGGGGCGAGAGTCTCGAAACCACCCCTGCCAAAGTAGGCCTATCGACACTGGCACTGGCACCTGGCACTTGCACTAGTCGACCCACCAAATACTCACAGCTCCCTACTCGCTTGGTGATAGCCAGTGCTACTACTACTGCTGCTTTGTTGTCACTCCGGAATCAAGTATAGCGATCATCCAGCAATGATACAAACTGATATGAGTTATTAAAACTGACACCTTCGTTGGTGAGTTCTGAGGTGACTCAAGAGGCCGATACAGGAACGGCAAGGCCGTCCACAGATCTTGCACATGGGGAGGGCTATATCTAGTGCGGGACGGGCGGCGGCAGCGTCTTTCCGGCGCTGGCGCTTGTCTGCCTGGGTATACAGCCGGGCTAACTCGAAAGTATTGGCACCTTCTTGTGTGGTGCTTCTCCAAGCATTACGGTGTGGAGGTCGATTTGGTACTTTTTCAGGTTTATCTTGAGACTGGCCTTATTCTTTTTCCGTTGCCTGCCAGCGTTACGTTTACTATTTGTTTTCTTCTTCTTCTTCTTCGTATTATTATTATTATTATTATTGTTATTATTATTATTATTATTATTATTATTATTATTATTATTATTATTATTGTTATTATTGTTGTTGTTATTGTTATTATTATTATTATTATTATTATTACTGTTATTATTATTATTATTATTATTATTATTGTTATTATTGTTGTTGTTATTATTTTATTTATTATTATTATTATTATTAGTATTTATTGTTATTATTATTATTATTATTATTATTATTATTATTATTATTATTATTATTATTGTTATTATTATTATTATTATTATTATTGTTATTGTTATTATTATTATTATTATTATTGTTGTTATTATTATTATTATTATTATTATTATTATTATTATTATTATTATTGTTATTGTTATTGTTATTATTATTATTATTATTATTGTTATTATTATTATTATTATTATTATTATTGTTATTATTATTATTATTATTATTATTATTATTATTATTATTATTATTATTACTTAAATGCAAATCTAGAGCATCTCCAGTCCACCCAGCTGTGAATAGGTACCTAACATTGCAGTTGGGGAAGTGAAGGTGGACGAGTACAGTATTTTCCACGCTGAGGACTGCATTTACTGTATACTATATCCACACAGACCCTAACTACAGTCTATTCACTCGAAGCTTGTAGCAATGTAGCTGACATGCCTGATGTTGTACACTCCTCCATACAAATGTTTGCCGATGATGGCAAGTTATTTCGGGAAATTAAGAACCAAGCGGACTGTGAAGAGCTGCAGAAGGACCTCTGTGGGCTCCAGGAATGGTATCATATGTCCCAACGGGATGAAGAAAATGCACTAGTTGAGACTATGTGTGAGAAGGACCTAGGTGTGTATGTTGACAATGAGCTGAAGTTCTCGGGCCATTGTGAGAAGAAGGTAAATCAGGCAAATAAATTATTGGGTCTTATAAGAAGGTCGTTCAGATATCTAGACGGTTCGTCCCTCGTGACGATCTTCAGGAGTGAAGTGCTTCCCCATCTGGAGTACTGTCACCCCATCTGGTCCCCGAGATATGCTAGGGACTGTCAGTTGGTTGAAAATGTTCAAAGGAGGGCCACCAGACTGGTGCCTGCACTTCGGCACCTCAGCTACCCTGAGAGATTGGAGCGCCTGAACTTGCCTAACCTATACTACAGACGGGCAAGGGGGGACCTAGTTGAGGTGTATAAGCATCTCAGGGGGCACTACTCAGTTGAGTGTCCTTACTTGGAGCTGGTGGACGCTCGCCCCACAAGGGGTCACAGCTCAAGATTGAAGAAGCCGCAAGTCCAGAAAACCGTGAGGGCAAACTTTTTCGGAGTGAGGGTTGTAAACTCTTGGAACAATCTACCAGAGAGTGTTGTGACGGCACCGAGTGTGAGCTCTTTCAAGAGAAGACTTGACCAGCACTGGAGCGGGTTCAGGTACATTCAGGAGCCGGTGCATGCCCAGTATTTGCCAACAGTGCGTGACAGAGACGTGACCGATCGCCCGGGCGGCTAGCGAGCCGATCTTTTGGTGAAGAATATAAATGAAAAGAGACGTGACCGATCGCCCAAGCGGCTAACAAGCCGATCAGTGGCGAAGAGGATAAAAGTAAAAGTATTTGGTTGGCATACAGACATCCCAAGAATCACTGTAGTTCTTCACTTGTTAATTTATTATATTCATATTATGATAATTTAAGGGATACTAATCTTTGTATGCTGATCTCTGATAATTTCTGCACTTGGGGAAGGAAAAATTAGAATGTGAAATTCACTGGTTATAAACATATTTTGAAGAGATACGATCGTGATGAGCAGATTCTGGAACGTAAACTCCTCCTTGCCTCGTGACGTCATGCAGCTAGGTGGTAGGGATGTATGTGAAACTGTGTAGTACAGTACAATGCTCTTCTTGTTACTAGAGCGTTTCACATTCAAATATTTGTTAGTGTGCACTAAAGCCCCCAAATTATTCTTTCTTAACTGAAATCAAAAATTCAAAATACAGGTGTCCCATGGTACTGTATATGAATGGGTTATATTTCTTTAAAACCATTCGGTAATTGATTATTCATATATCAAGTAATATAACATATGGACAAAATAGGATTTGGTTCCCAATGACAAGACCTCAATAATATGCCTAGAAAAAAGTCAGCTTATAAGCAACAAAAAACCTACGTAACTTATGTAAATTAATAACTAACCGCTGTAATTCAGTAACTAACCACAAGATTAAAACCCCCAATGTATATGTAAACGCCTTAGTTAAGGAGGGTCAGGTGACGGGCAAGTCGAAGGGAATGATTGAAACCCTCCTTTTGACTAATGAACAAGGCGTTCATTAGTATTACATGGGGATCCATCTGATACATAATTTGTTAGTCTCACACAATTTTATCTTAACTACATAAGATCATTAAACATAGTGACATAATACAAAGTTCATAACTATATTAATGTTAGTTGCCCTTCATTCCGCATTGTCATATTGCTCCAGATAAGGCAGAAACGAGTAGGCATAATTAGTCCACAATATTTCAGTACTGAGGGGTACGCCCATCAAGTAGGCTGTACTTACAAGTGCGGGTCGATGTAAATCAGTATTGTGTTCCAAGAGACAACAGTACTGCGTAAATTGTCTTAGCTCAAAACTCAGGGACAGGATTGTGAGTTGGTGTGTTCACTACTGCCAGCAGAGGATGGAGATGGTCACAGTATGGCTGTAAAGGGTGGTCTGGGCGTTAGGGAAGGCCAGACAGTCACCGCCACCTGCAGAACTGTCTACTCAGCAGAAATTAGGACCGCTCGGCTGTAAACATCCCCTCAGCTCGCCCCACTCCTTTCTACATCTTCAATACACTCATAACTAAACTATTTCTAACAATTTATTAACACTGTCCACGCTGTTCCCCGTGGGCGGTAACACTCCGAAACGCTTGTTCTAAGGCTGCGACGTTACAGGTGAGGTTACAGGTCGCGTGGCCACATAGGAGTCATAACACCTCTACAGTCTACAGTCGTGGCATAACCACATAAGGGGACAGACGTGCCCATAGGTGCTCTTGACTTCCAGATCGTCTCACAAAGGTCCCCTCAGCCGGCAAGTTTTTGTCAGCATGGGGGGGTCGACATAAACATCCCAGAAGAGGCCTCACATGGACGCAGACATCTCTGATACGGATGCCATCGCCAACTCTCCTAGTCATACTGAATCCATCACCCTTCTAGAGTCAGACCCCAATGATTATGACAGTGACGGTAATGTTTCTATGGGAAACACTAGCCGGAGTGGAAACACTAATGCCACGGACCCTATCACCCTGCCCTCTGCCAACCATAAGCTTAATCTACACTTCCCAAGGACTCACTGAAAACTGTAGAAAACGCTTTAATTAGATGATGAAGTACTGCAGACAGCACGGTCTCAACATTCAATTTCGACAAGGTAAGAACCGGAACTTTATCAAGTGTCAGACTCCTGAGGTCTATGAAACACTTAGTACTGTTGGCTGTGACGGGGTTGTCCTGGTGCCCCCCACCCCAGTAGACGCTGATGAATGTTGCCACATCTTAGTGAAACGTTTCCCCCTTTACACTAACATCGATGATGCGAGTGACTTTAATTCTAGTATACTCAGTATATGTCGACATTACCGGGGGAAGACTCCACAAGCTGCTGTCATTGTCAAGCGGAAGGGAAGGGAGTGCCCAACCACTGTGTAGGCCCACCCACTCCTCCCTCCACTGTATGCAGAAGCCTATCATCCTGAGCCTGCATTTTGTGTTTTCTGTTCTCATTGGTGTCACACCTTTACTGCCTGCTGCCGACGTGATCGTCCCAGATGTCGCTTCTGTTCACATAACCATAACTCTGCCGCCTGTGCCCAGAAAATCAAAGATCACCTTAATAGGGGTGGTGTGGGCAATGTAGTTGATCCCAGGTGTTGTAACTGTGGCGGCCGGCATAATGCTGACTCACAGCAATGCCCCAATCGCCTGTCTGTCCCAGGGATAAGCCTCCCCGAAGGCCACGTCTACCACAATGCCTCCCCCAGTATACCGGGCCACACCCCTCTGTGTCCCCTCTGTCTCCAGCAACGCCTTCTTCAACAACACCTGCCCCTGCCTGACCTCACCTGGCTGCAACACAACAGTCCCGGCCGTCTCCTAACTCAACTACTACTGGGCCTCCTCCCCGTCTGTACTCTGATGCTGTCAGGCCTTGTGCTCCCATCGGTGCCCCCCCCCCACGACCTCCCTCCAGTGACATGACACAGATCATATACCTCTTGCAAGAATTTACCAACCGTATTGAAAACTCTTCGCTACACTCTGTACCACCATCTCCCACCTACTCTTGCCCTCTGTTGCCACCCAGTCACTCCTCTCTTCTGGTTTGACACAAGCTGGTAGTCCCCCTGTGAGCCCCCCCTGCTCACGGCCTACTCCACCGCCGGCGGCCTTCACTACTGGTGTAGCGCCTACCAGGCCTGCCCTGGTGTGTCCTGCTGCCCCCGAGCGAAGTCCTGCCTCATCTTCACAACACATGGTGCCTCAACCTGTCCTCCACCCACCGCAAGCCGCGCCCGCTACTATGTCTGTGCTGTCTCCACCAGGGTTACCTATTGGACCTGAGGACACCACCCCCGGCTACTCGTACCCCACAGGCACGTCGACACACACGCCATCACAATCACACTAAAAGGTGTGTCCCTCAATATTGTCAATGCCTATGTGCCTCCCCTCACCCCTACTGTACCTGTCCCACTACACCATATCACCTCCACCCCCACTGCACTTCGCCACGTCTAGTACGTTGGCAACCCTGAGCCTGTTTGTACACTTTGTGGTCAACCGTCTCTCACACCCTCTCTCACTACATCCTCACTTGCCTTATGACCTCCTCCTACAGTTCCCCAGCCGTTACCAACACCTCTTCCCTCCCTGACCAGATATCCCTCCTCTTAGTGACAGGCCTGGCACTTGACATTATTAGGGACCTGCCACACTTTGTCATAAACAGATAAATTGTACCGGGAATTTTCCCCCCACACACTCATCATTCTGTCACTTTATGTAACTTGCTGACAAAACCCATGACCCTTCAGGCTTCTACGCCCTTAATGTATGAGTCATAAAGGCAAGCATGAACTCCGCAATCCGCATGCTTCCCAGATGGGCGCTGTAAACGCTACTGCACTTCACCTTGCACAGGATGTAAGGGGGTGCCCAATAAACTTGCCCCCGCTTGGGCAATCTAAAATCTTATCTAATCTCTACAGTCTACAAGGGAGGTCGCGGCGTACGTGGCCGTAGGCTGAGAGATTTATGTTTGTTTGGGTAAAGTGACACTCGTAGACCGCACATCGGTTGAGCCGCTGGGAGGCAGGCAGCAAATACCAGCACTGTGTAGCTGAAGCCAGCGGCAATAACAGTATATACACTAGCGTAGCTACGGGGGGGCGGTCCGCCCCGGGCGGCACTTTTGGGGGGGCGGCACTTTTGGGTCTGCTCATCACCCATATCTGCAGCTACTGGAGACGTTAATCCATCCCTTTGTATCGGCGGCAAGTTAATCCTTGTCGTGTCTGACCTAACACCTGACCCACATCATCACGGCCACGTCATGAGCTACGTACACCCTTGCTATGCGCCCCCCCGCCACACACACAACCTGTAACCTGTTGAGGATTAAGGAAACAACTTCAAACAAGTACGCCAGTGAGCTCATGTGGTGTGGGTCAGGTGTTAGGTCAGACACGACGAGGATTAACTTGCCGCCGATACAAAGGGAAGGATTAACGTCTCCAGTAGCTGCAAAACCATGCAGTCTCGGGTCATATCAGTTCATGTACAGCCGACCAATCCACCAGTTACAAGCAATTCACTTCAGTTCTGCACAAGTCTCCATCGTGACAAGACGAGGGGAGGCTAGACGACTTTTAAGTTCTCTTGTGTTTTCGATCCAGTTATTTACTTCGTTGGAAGACATAATACTATAAGGTAAGAAATATTAAAGTATTGGTTAAAAAATATTGATGTGACTTTTGCTGCGGTACTGAGATTAAATATTAAGATTTTGTTTCACAGCATTGCGATTTTATACTAAGACACTATCCTCACTGGGGTACAGACAAAAGCCCCCCCGACAAAAGCCACCCAGACAAAAGCCCCCCAGACGAAAGCCACCCAGACAAAAGCCCCCTACTTTGATCGGGGTGGCTTTTGTCTGACAACAGTAAGGCAAACTATTTAATATATATATATATATATATATATATATATATATATATATATATATATATATATATAAAAGAGTGAGTCACTGTGCAATATGTATTTTTTGTAGGGTCACGGGGGCGGCGGCAACTCATATGCCTTCAAGGCACACACCTTACCTACGCCACTGAGTATATATAAGAAAAGGAAATCAGTTGACAAAAAACAAAGAAACATATCTAACTACTATAAATTTGTACCTGACTATCGTAAATTGTGGCATAAATAATGTAATTTACTACCTAATTACTATAATTTAGTACCGAAGTGCTGTAATTTAGAACATAATTTCTGTAATTTAGTGCCTAACTACTCTAATTTAGTACTTAATTACTGTAATTTACCACCTTGCACTTTAAGAAATTAATGAAATATAAATTTGGTACAATACCTTAAGTAGACAAATACTTATCTTTGACTGAAAAAAGTTAATGCGTTACTTTTAGAAATTACCCCTAGATACAGCACATATCTAAGTGGATATAATAACCAAAATTGTTTTTATTGTATAATCAGGTATTATCGCACAATATCATATACTGTAAGGCGTAATGAGCTTAATGTGTTTTATACGTCACGGAGGAAAAATAACATTGAGTGCTCCATCCTCCAATAGTGCTAAAATCTTTGGATTCGGTTACAAGTTTTGAGTGAACAGACTATAGTCGCCAAGCCCATGAAGCCCCACTCTAACTTTCCAACTTATTCATCTCCTTAACGCGTCTATAGTTACAATACAATCGCGGTGTATATTTGGCGCCATTTTTCTCGCAGCTAAAGTTAGTGAGGTAGATTATGATGTCAGGTCACTAGTGGAATGATAAACGTGTACGAGTCTTCTAGAATCAACATGATCCTTTACTCACATTGATGTTAAGAAGAGTATAATAAAAATATACTCTGTTTACCTTACTTCTCGCTTGTCACTCTTAAGGACATCAAATAATGTGAGTGATTGAGGGATAGAGGAAAACAGTAATTGAGTCAACCGGTCAGCCAGTAAGTAAATAACTACCAAAGATAACGTGAATGTAACCTTACTCTAGTATTATATTGATAATCGGTTTGTATTATATTCAGTGTCATTATTACATTAAAGTTAATATATATTACATAATAAGAGTAGTACATTTAAGGAAGTTTGTTAGTGTAGGACAATTGTACACATTTACTTTCACAAGTTTATTAGTCTGTACTGTACATCTGTCAAACACCTCATGGTATAAAAAATTTCAACACAATAGTTAATCCTATCAGTTAAACCTAATAGGATTGCATTTTCTTGCAATTCAGCACAAGATGAATGCATATTTGCAATTCAACATAATATGAATGCAATTTTTGCAATTCTGAACAATATAATTGCATCTTTTGGCAAATTCCTCCTCAACATCCACTCAGCGTGTCAACATTCTTTTGTATAATTCCTTGATTTCCTTCAGCAGTCAAACGGCTCAGCCATGTCAATATTGTTCTTGTTGTTGTCTTTTGTATCTATCATTCTGGCTAAACACACTGTTCCAATTTCAGTTACAGTAGTTTGTGATCTTTATTTTTGGTTGCTATCACCTTCACTAACTAATGCGTCTTTATAATTGCAAGTCACTCATCGCTATGGTGAAGGTATTTTTCGGAGAACGTCCTTGTCGCTCAAGGTGTCTCACTCAACCTTGGACATCTTCACATGTACACGGACATGGCCAGCTCTTTACGCTTTAAGATATACATGAGATGTGGAGGTGTTTTTTAGTTTAACAAATTTATTGGCAAGGCTTGGAGTACAGTTTACCTATTCTAAGTAACTCAGTCAGGTCTTGACACTGAGGGTGGTAACACTTCTCACTGCCACGCAGGACAGAGGTTCATACACAAAGAAATACATTATATTCATTAACAGTATATATAGGTCAAATTCATGTGGGTGATGTCACTGTTCACTGCCATGCAAGACAGTGGTTCATACATTGGGCGTCGTATTCTAATTGAAGGCTAATCAGTGTGGGCTACCAAATTTGGGATAAACAGCAAAAACGTCCTCAAGCACCCCCGATTCAATGTAGTAATTACAAACTTCATGATGCAATGAGCCAAGTGGCCTGAAGTCTTTGACAGTGCCATTCAATAATATAGTGTTCAAGTGTATTCTTTAAAGGTTTATCACAAAGTTTACATCCTGAGTGTTCCGGTATGGGTACAGCGTTACTAACTTGCCAGATGTGTCTGTATCCTAGCTTAATTCTGGCCATGACTACATCACATTGTTCGGTTCTGCCCTTATGCTGGCCATACCGGTACCTCTCGTCACAAAATGTGTCATATTTACTAATGCTTCAACTGCCAGGTCTCTGCATTTCTCAGTTCTTCTAGATCAGAGTTCATGATTCTGACTTGAATGTTTTTAAGTATAGCATTGGACAGGCCAAGGTTACGGTCAACATTTTCTTTCTTACATGCCTCATTGGCCAGGCTATCAGCACGGTCATGATACCTAATTCCAACATGGGACGGAATCCACACAAATTCGATACGAGAGTTATTCGCATTGGCAGTTATCACATTTCTTTTCATATCACATACAACTTTAAACATAGAACCTGACAGGCTGTCCATTGATTTCAAAGCACTTTGAGAGTCACAGAATATCACCCTACCTCCATTTTCTGTAAGGCAGTCTGTAGCTAAGTAGATTCCAGTTAGTTGTTTGTGTTGTTCAGTTTTGCCATTTTGACACTATCATTCCCTTTTCTTTATATGTTACAATTGCACAGCCTGTTCTACCTGTGTGTCTGCACAGAACCATCAGTAAAAGCATAACATTCATTTGATTTAATACTTCCTATGTGTCTGTTAATAGTTTCTAGTGTGACACATTTCATCACATCGATGTTTAACATTTGCTAACTACCAACAGGAGTGTAATTAATAGGAACTGATATATCCAGCCAAGGAGGAATGGCATTAATGGGTTCGTCTGGGGTGATTGGGACATTCAGTTTCAAGAGATCTGCAACACTTATGAAGCCACGCCCCAAAGAGAGTCTTTTGTGGAAGGTTAGCGAGATAGTCGGGATTACTTAGATAGAACATCAACTCAGTTTGAGCTGTAGTTTGGGGACCTTTGTTTTTCAAAACTTTGACACAAAACATGGTATTAAGTAGAGCTATCCTCTGGAGATCCCAGTGGATTAATTCCACCACACAAATAGCCCTACTGAGTTAGACACTCATCCACCAATGATGGGGGCTGGTAGTGGTGTGTGGCGTGGTGATCCGGGGTCACCTCGCAGACCGAGCGTTAGGGCCAGACGAGCCAGCTATGGGGTCTATAGGTAGTCTGAAGTGTCTGACGGCCGGTCTCACGAAGGTAACTGATCCTACGGACCTCGGACATCTCCCCAGACATAGTGGATACAACATCCACGCTACAGACACGGCCTAGGCTGCGTTAGGGACCTGTATGGATGAAGGGACGGGCACTCACTAACAGTGACAACAACATCACGTTTCAGGGACGTTAAAGACGTAAATATGATTTCACTAGAGCATATCAACTACGTTACTGTAACACTTGCACAATCAACTATTAATTGGGTCAAATACTCTAAAGAAGGGCGAATTACAACACAGAGTGGAATGGCATACCTGTATGGATGAAGGGACGGCACTCACTAACGGTAGAAATGCCCGCGGCGCCCCCACTCAAAACAGGCTAGGAGTCCACCTACTTCTATTCCGATGAATTAATTTACTTACACTCTGACGTTGGAACTGAGACTATGAACTCAGTTTCATTCTCTACTATTATCTTCACTAACAATGCTCTGACTCAGCTATCAAAAGCAAAATTAAATTGATTACAAAGGGTTGGATGGCAACTGGTCCCAACATACAGCGTCTGCACTAAATCCGTGGATTATATAAAGTTCCCTAAGACAAAGACGGGGAAACAGAGAAAACGGGGGACGTTTCCCATTGGGGGACTCAAGAGGGTTTTGTGGACGTTTGAGCGTAATATGAATCCTTAAGGTTTTCAGGTTAGCCGTCATCACGATCATTACAACAGTACTCCAGATGGGGAAGCACTTCACTCTTGAAGATCGTAACGAGGGACGGACCGTCTAGATATCTGAACGACCTTCTTATAAGACCCAATAATTTATTTGCCTGATTTACCTTCTTCTCGCAATGGCCCGAGAACTTCAGCTCATTGACAACATACACACCTAGGTCCTTCTCACATTCCGTCTCAACTAGTACAGTTTCTTCATCCCGTTGGGACATATGATACGCCTCCTTACCGTTGGTACGCCCCAGGTGCATCCTCTTACACTTCGTGACATTAATCTCAGCAGCCATTTCTTCGACCATTCTTGGAGCCCACAGAGATCCTTCTGCAGCTCTTCACAGTTCGCTTGGTTCTTGTTTTCCCGAAATAACTTGGTGTCATCGGCAAACATTTGTATGGAGAGGTGTACAACGTCAGGCATTATCTGTCTTTTCCTCTAGCCAGCGACCACTGCTCGACCTTGTGTATTTTGTGAACTCATCATCATAAGTATAATACAAGGCCAAGGCGAACATCTGTACGTTAGAAGCGTTTTCTGTAATTTTACAAAAGTTCTTCATAAATAGAATGAAAGTGATCTCTTTTTGTATTATTAATGTAATTACGGTACCTGTATCATGTCGTGCTTGTTAATAAAATGACATAGCTTAAATAATGAGACTGTAATACTAATAAACGTAAATAAGAAAAATATATACGCGTAGTCTCAAGTGTCAACCACCTGCTGACCGCTGGCAACATGATCAACAGTAATCTTAACTGCTAACTCACGTTTTTATTATACTTAAGAATTTTATTGTATATACTGTACCTGCATATAAATGAGAAAGAACATAGAAATATGTACAGTGTAATGAGCAACAGTATGTGAAAACTCAAATGGTTAGGCATGACGTAGCTAAATGTCCTGTACTTTCAACTTATCTTTACTTTGATATAGTAAAGTTCAAAAAAAAATATATTTTCATAAACACAATTGAACTGACCCGTTTATATTTTTTCCCTCCTAGTGTAAACTCCACATGATGTTTTTCGCTTTCGCCTCACCACAACCTCTTGCACACCAAGGCAGTAAGATGACGCTCCTTTCACACAAGGTAAAAAAAAAATTAAAACTTGTTTGTGACGCCTTGACATGCTTTGATTTATCACAGCGATCGTTTATTTTAATGTTTTCGTACCTTACTGCAGTGTTTATGAACCGTATCTACAGCAACACTTGAAACTACACAAAACCGTTAAATATTAAAGATATCCCAAAATTCATGCATCCAAATTTCCTCTGAATACAAGTTCAGTTGATCCCGGTGTGTCTAAAGTTCAGTTCATCCTCTGGGGTGATTAAACTTCAGTTGATTCACGGGGTGTCTAAAGTACAGTTATATCCCCCGTGGTGTCTAAAGTTTAGTTTATCCCATGGGGTGTCTTAGGTTCAGTTTATCCCTGGGGTGTCTAAAGTTCAGTTTATCCCATGGGGTGTCTTAGGTTCAGTTTATCCCTGGGGTGTCTAAAGTTCAGTTTATCTCAAGGGGTGTCTTAGGTTCAGTTTATCCCTGGGGTATCTAAAGTTCAGTTTATCCCATGTGTCTTAGGTTCAGTTTATCCCCAAGTCTAAAGTTCAGTTTATCCCCTGTGTCTTAGGTTCAGTTTATCCTGGGGTGTTCAAAATTCAGTTTATCCCATGGGGTGTCTTAGGTTCAGTTTATCCCCCGTGGTGCCTAAAGTTCAGTTTATCCCTGTGGTGCCTAAAGTTCAGTTCATCCTGGGTGCCTAAAGTTCACTTTATCCCTGGGGTGTCTAAAGTTCAGTTTATCCCATGGGGCGCCTAAAGTTCACTTTATCCCTGTGGTGCCTAAAGTTCACTTTATTGCTGGGGTGCCTAAAGTTCAGGTTATCCCTGTGGTGCCTAAAGTTCAGTTTATCCCATGGGGTGCCTAAAGTTCACTTTATTCCTGGGGTGCCTAAAGTTCACTTTATTCCTGGGGTGCCTAAAAGTCGGTTATCCCATGGGGTGCCTAAAGTTCACTTTATCCCTGTGGTTTAAGTCACTTTATTCCTGGGTGCCTAAAGTTCAGTTTATCCCATGGGTGCCTAAAGTTCACTTTATCCCCTTGGTGCCTAAAGTTCACTTTATTCCTGGGGTGCCTAAAGTTCAGGTTATCCCTGTGGTGCCTAAAGTTCAGTTTATCCCTGGGGTGCCTAAAGTTCAGTTTATCCCTTGGTGCCAAGTTCACTTTATCCTGTGGTGCCTAAAGTTCACTTTATTCCTGGGGTGCCTAAAGTTCAGGTTATCCCTGTGGTGCCTAAAGTTCAGTTTATCCCCGTGCTCTAAAGTTCAGTTTATCCCTTTGGTGCCTAAAGTTCACTTTATCCCTGTTGCCTAAAGTTCACTTTATTCTGGGGTGCCTAAAGTCAGTTTATCCCTGTGTGCCTAAAGTTCAGTTTATCCCTGGGGTGCCTAAAGTTCAGTTTATCCCTTGGTGCCTAAAGTTCAGTTTATCCCTGGGGTGCTAAGTTCAGTTTATCCCTTTGGTGCCTAAAGTTCAGTTTATTCCTGTGGTGCCTAAAGTTCAGTTTATCCCTTGGTGCCCAAGTTCAGTTTATTCCTGTGGTGCCTAAAGTTCAGTTTATCCTTTGGTGCTCAAAGTTCAGTTTATCCCTGGGGTGCCTAAAGTTCAGTTTATCCCCTTGGTGCCTAAAGTTCAGTTTATTCCCTGTGGTGCCAAGTTCAGTTTATCCCTTGGTGCAAAGTTCAGTTTATTCCTGTGGTGCCTAAAGTCTGTTATTCCCTATGGTGCCTAAATTTCAATTTATCCCTTTGGTGCCTAAAGTTCAGTTTATTCCTGGGTGCCTAAAGTTCAATTTATTCCCTTTGGTGCCTAAAGTTCAGTTTATCCCGTGGTGCCTCGTTCATTTTATTCCTGGGATGCCCAGTTTATTATCCCTGAGGTGCCCAAATTCACTTTTATCCCTGGGGTGCCTAAAGTTCAGTTTATCCCATGGGGTGCCAAGTTCACTTTATCCCTGTGGTGCCTAAAGTTCACTTTATTCCTGGGGTGCCTAAAGTTCAGGTTATCCCTGTGGTACCTAAAGTTCAGTTTATCCTCTGGGTTTAAAGTTCAGTTTATCCCCTTTGGTGCCTAAAGTTCACTTTATCCCTGTGGGCCTAAAGTTCACTTTATTCCTGGGGTGCCTAAAGTTCAGTTTATCCCTGTGGTGCCAAGTTCAGTTTATCCCTGGGGTGCCTAAAGTTCAGTTTATCCTTTGGTGCCTAAAGTTCAGTTTATCCTCGAGGTCCTAAAGTTCAGTTTATCCCTGTGCCTAAAGTTCAGTTTATTCCCGTTTAAAGTTCAGTTTATCCCTTGTGCCTAAAGTTCAGTTTATTCTGTGGTGCCTAAAGTTCAGTTTATCCCCTTTGTGCCTAAAGTTCAGTCTCTGCCTAAAGTTCAGTTTATCCCTTGTGCCTAAAGTTCAGTTTATTCCCTGTGGTGCCAAGTTCAGTTTATCCCTTGGTGCCTAAAGTTCAGTTTATTCCCTGTGGTGCCTAAAGTTCAAGTTATTCTCATGGTGCCTAAATTTCAATTTATCCCTTTGGTGCCTAAAGTCAGTTTATCCCTGGGGTGCCTAAAGTTCAATTTATTCCCTTTGGTGCCTAAAGTTCAGTTTATCCCCTGTGGTGCCTCAAGTTCATTTTATTCCTGGGATGCCCAAAGTTTAGTTTATCCCTGTGGTGCCAAGTTCAGTTTATCCCCACGGGTGCCTAAAGTTCAGTTTATCCCTGTGGTACTAAAGTTCAGTTTATTCCTGGGGTCCTAAAGTTCAGTTTATCCTTTGTGCCAAGTTCAGTTTACCTGTGGTGCCTCAAGTTCATTTTATTCCTGGATGCCCAAAGTTTAGTTTATCCTGTGGTGCCAAAAGTTCAGTTTATCCCACGGGGTGCCTAAAGTTCAGTTTATCTGAGGTACCTAAAGTTCAGTTTATCCTGGGGTGCCTAAAGTTCAGTTTATCCCCGGGTGCCTAAAGTTCAGTTTATCCCTGTTGCTCAAAGTTCAGTTTATCCCATGGGGTGTCTAGTTCAGTTTATCCCAGGGTGTGTTCAGTTTATCCCTGGGTTTATAGTTCAGATTTGTCCCTGGGTGCCTAAAGTCCAGTTTATCCCTGGGTTTATAGTTCACTATCCTGTGGTGCCTAAAGTTCAGTTTATCCTCAAGTGCCCAGTTCAGTTTATCCCTGTAATAAAGTTCAGTTTATCTCCGGTGCCTAAAGTTCAGGTTATCCCTGTGTGCCTATAAAGTTCAGTTTATCCCTGGGGTGCCTAAAGTTCAGTTTATCCCTTGGTTCCTAAAGTCAAATTCATGTGCTCAAAGTTCATTTATCCCTTTGGTGCCCAAAGTTCAGTTTATTCCTTTGGTGCCTAAAGTTCAGTTTTTTCCCCTTTGGTGCCTAAAGTTCAGTTTATCCCTTGGTGCCTAAAGTTCAGTTTATCCCCTTTGGTGCCTCAAGTTCAGTTTATTCCCTTTGGTGCCTAAAGTTCAATTTATCCTTGGTGCCTTAAGTTCAATTTATTCCCTATGGTGCCTAAAGTTCAGTTTATCCCCTTTGGTGCCTCAAGTTCAGTTTATTCCCTTTGGTGCCTAAAGTTCAATTTATCCCCTTTGGTGCCTAAAGTTCAGTTTATTCCCTATGGTGCCTAAAGTTCAGTTTATCCCCTTTGGTGCCTCAAGTTCAGTTTATTCCCTTTGGTGCCTAAAGTTCAATTTATCCCCTTTGGTGCTGGGGTATGAGATGTTTGGGTTCACACTCAGGATGGAATGGAGAAAAGGAAACTCACAATGTGCTCTCTATATACATGTTGTATTGGATGTACAATGCAGCTTGGAAGGCAGCATGGTTACAAGCGTGATGTAGAGAGAGCTGGTTGGTGAGGGGCTCAGAGGAGGACCAGCTTGTGGGTGCCATGCTCGCCGGCGGAGAAGAGGACCGCCAGGCAGGCGGAGGAGGGAGGCTGCCAGGCAGCAGCAGAGGAGGAGGTGTTGCTGGCTGTGGCTGTAGGTAAGAGAGATCACCACGAGGTCAGGTCTTAAATAGCGGGGGTAGGCGTGGCTTAGCAGTTGACCCCCGCCCCGTGGTATGGCGGCGCTGGTTGACCCAGACCAGAGGCATACACTTGGGAATTGTGTTCACTAGGCAGCGACAAACAGCGTTTAGGGGAGATTCCACTACAGTACCCCCTTCCTCCAGGCGGTGTAGGAGACTTGTTGTCTGCAGAGTTGCTTAGCACATGCAGGCAGAACGGGCGGTGCGTGCCTCATGTGAGACAACGGCGATGGCGTGATGAGCCAGTCGCTGGATACAACTGTCTAGATACACAATATCTGTGGGAGTAGAGAGGAGAATAAGGGTGTGTGGAGGCGATGAATGTTGTGCTTCTCACGGCAGGTACCGAGTCGTCAGATGCGCCTGCTGGGGTGTGTGGGCTGGGTCAGGAGCAGGGGCTGAGTCAGCAGAAGCGGATGAGGGCTCGTGACAGCAGCTGGGTCCACGACAGCAGCAGGGAGTACCTGAGGGAGAAAAGAAGGGGTGTGGGTCCGCACTCAGGAACAGAGGCCGCATCAAGGGCGGCGGAGGGTTACTGCTGGGCCGGGGTCGGCGTCTGAGGCAGGACGGTGTGCTGGGGTCGGTAGGACGTGGTGCTTAGGGCAGGAAGAGGAGCTGGTGTCTGCTTAGAGTAGCAGAGCTGCTCTAGGGTGTCTAACCTGCGGTGTAGAGACAGTAGCTGTAGAGCCGATGAGAGCTGCTTCTGGTGGATAAGCCAGTCTTCCATGTTGCTTGAAGACTGGGAGCGTGATCAGTTTCTCCTCCATCCTGTGTGAGTGCGAATCTCCGGGAGTCACCATTTGTGGGGTATGAGATGTTTGGGTTCACACTCAGGATGGAATGGAGAGAAAGAAACTCACAATGTGCTCTATATACATGTTGTATTGGATGCAATGCAGCTTGGTGCTGGGAAGGCAGCATGGTTACAAGCGTGATGTAGAGAGAGCTGGTTGGTGAGGACGCTCAGAGGAGGACCAGTTTGTGGGTCGCCATGCTCGCCAGCGGGAGAGGACCGCCAGGCAGGCGGAGGGGAGGGAGGGGCAGCAGCAGAGGAGGAGGTGTTGCTGGCTGTGGCTGTAGAGAGAGATCACCAGGTCAGGTCTTAAATAGCGGGGGGTAGGTGGCTTAGCAGTTGACCCCGCTCCGTGGTGTATGGCGGCGCTGGTTGACCTAGACCACGAGGCATACACTTGGGAATTGGTGGGGTTCATTAGCAGCGACAAACAGCGTTAGGGGAGAATTCCACTACAGTGCCTTAATGTTCAGTTTATTCCCTTTGGTGCCTCGAGTTCAGTTTATCCCTGTGGCGCCAAGTTCAGTTTATCCCTCATGGGTGCCTAAAGTTCAGGTTATCCTGTGGTGCCTAAAGTTCAGTTTATCCCCTGTTGCCTAAAGTTCAGTTTATCCCTTGGTGCCTAAAGTTCAGTTTATTCCCTATGATGCCAAGTTCAGTTTATCCCTGTGGTGCCTAGTTCAATTTATCCCCTTGGTGCCAAAGTTCAGTTTATTCCCTATGGTGCCTAAAGTTCAGTTTTTCTTCCCTTGGTGCCTAAAGTTTAGTTTATCCTGTGGTGCCTCTAAGTCAATTTATTCCTGGGATGCCCAAAGTTTAGTTTATCCCTGTGGTGCCAAAAGTTCAGTTTATCCCATGGGGTGCCTAAAGTTCAGTTTATCCCTGGTGCCTAAAGTTCAGTTTATCCCTGTGGTACCTAAAGTTCAGTTTATCCCTGGGGTGCCTAAAGTTCAGTTTATCCCTTGGTGCCTAAGGTTCAGTTTATCCTGTGGTGCCTCAAGTTCATTTATTCCTGGGATGCCCAAAGTTTAGTTTATCCCTGTGGTGCCAAAAGTTCAGTTTATCCCATAGGTGCCTAAAGTTCAGTTTATCCTTGGGGTGCCTAAAGTCAGTTTATCCTGGTACCTAAAGTTCAGTTTATCCCTGGGGTGCCTAAAGTTCAGTTTATCCCTGGGTGCCTAAAGTTCAGTTTATCCCTGTTGCCTAAAGTTCAGTTTATCCCATGGGGTGTCTAAAGTTCAGCTATTCCCTTGGGGTGCCTTAAGTTCAGTTTATCCTGGTGCCTAAAGTTCAGTTTGACCCCTGGGGTGCCTAGGTTTAGTTTATCCCTGGGGTGCCTTAAGTTCAGTTTATCCCTGGGGTGCCTAAAGTTCAGTTTATCCCCTGCCTAAAGTTCAGTTTATCCCATGGTGTCTAAAGTCAGTTTATCCCTTGGGGTGCCTTAAGTTCAGTTTATCCCTGGGGTGCCTAAAGTTCAGTTTGACCTGGGGTGCCTAAGGTTCAGTTTATCCCTGGGGTGCCTTAAGTTCAGTTTATCCCTGGGGTGCCTAAAGTTCAGTTTATCCCCTGGGTTGCCTAAAGTTCAGTTTATCCTGGGTGCCAAGGTTCAGTTTATCCCTTGGGGTGCCTAAAGTTCAGATTAGCCCTGGGGTGCCTAAAGTTCAGTTTATCCTGGGGTGCCTAAAGTTCAGTTTATCCCCTGGGGTGCCTAAGGTTCAGTTTATCCTCCTAAAGTTCAGTTTATCCCTGGGGTGCCTAAGTTCAGTTTATCCTGTGGTGCCTAAAGTTCAGTTTATCCCTGGGGTGCCTAGTTCAGTTTATCCCCTGGGTTGCCTAAAGTTCAGTTTATCCCATGGGGTGCCCAAGTTCAGTTTATCCCATGGGGTGTCTAAAGTTCAGTTTATCCCCTGGGGTGCCTAAAGTTCAGTTTATCCCTGGGATGCCTAAAGTTCAGTTTATCCCCGCGGTGCCGTAAGTTCAGTTTATCCCTCGGGTGCCTAAAGTTCAGTGTATCCCCTAGGGTGCCTTAAGTTCAGTTTATCCCTGGGGTGCCTAAAGTTTAGTTTATCCCCTGGGGTGCCTAAAGTTCAATTTGTCCCTGGGGTGCCTAAAGTTCAGTTTATCCCTGGGGTGCCTAAAGTTCAGTTTATCCCCGCGGTGCCTTAAGTTCAGTTTATCTCCAGGGATGCAAGAGGTTGTGGTGAGGCGAAAGTGAAAAACATCATGTGGAGTTTACACTAGGGAGAGAAAAATATAAACGGGTCAGTTCAATTGTGCTTATGAAAATATTTTTTTTTGAACTTTACTATATCAAACTAAAGATAAGTTGAAAGTACAGGACATTTAGCTATACGTCATGTCTAACCATTTTGAGTTTTCACATACTGTTGCTCATTACACTGTACACCATTATTTCTATGTTCTTTCTCATTTATATGCAGGTACAGTATATACAATAAAATTCTTAAGTATAATAAAAACGTGAGTTAGCAGTTAAGATTACTGTTGATCATGTTGCCAGCGGTCAGCAGGTGGTTGACACTTGAGACTACGCGCCGTATATATTTTCTTACTTTTACGTTTATTAGTATTACAGTCTCATTATTTAAGCTATCTCGTCATTTTATTAACAAGCACGACATGATACAGGTACCGTAATTACATTAAATAATACAAAAAGAGATCACTTGCATATTCTATTTATGAAGAACTTTTGTCTTAAGAAATCACGAATGCTTCGTTTTGTAAAATTACAGAAATACTCTTTTAACGTACAGATGTTCGCCTTGGTCTTGTATTATGCTTAAGATGATGAGTTCACGAAATAGACAAGGTCGAGGGGTGGTCGCTCACTTCACTTTTCTCAATCTGATCCTGCAGAATCGCATAAATACTCCCCAGCCTCGCCGTGAAGGTCATTCTACTCAACGCTCTCAAACCAACAAGACCTCTCAACAAGCTCCTCACCACACAGCATGTATGTGTGCCATACACATAGAAAATAGATAAACACCAAGAGAAATTAGACAGCTGCCACATATACCTTATGCCACAATCTTAAACCAAGTAAATAATGTGTATTTGCTCGAAACAAGGCTAACAAAGTACTTGGGTTCATACAAAGGAGTGTTATTTACAAGACTAACGAGGTCATCCAAAAGCTATATCTTGAGCTTGCAAGACCTCTCTTGGATTACACAGCTCAGTTCTGGTCACCGTACTACAGAATGGATATAGAATCCCGAGAAAGAATTCATTAGAGAATGACAAGACTAGTCCTGGGCATTAGGAACCTTGAGTACAGAGACAGGTTAACTCGTTAAAGTATCTTTGGCCACGGCCGCACTGAGAGCTGAGTGGGTGGGAGCAGGCATTTGTTGTTGCCAGCTCGCCCCCGCTGCCAGTGCGGCCACGTCTGAGGGTTATAATGCTGCAAAGTCTTCTGCGCCCGCCCGCTCTTGTCTGCCCACTCTCAGTGTGGCCGCTGCCTTAATTTGCACTC
The DNA here is from genome assembly GCF_018991925.1 of Homarus americanus. Classification (NCBI taxonomy): domain Eukaryota; kingdom Metazoa; phylum Arthropoda; class Malacostraca; order Decapoda; family Nephropidae; genus Homarus; species Homarus americanus. The sequence goes on from NW_024713129.1 coordinate 24,020,240, forward strand.
CCTCGAGAGACGTAGAGTGAAGAGCGATATGACCGAGGTGTATAAATGGAAGTCAGAGCTAAACAAAGGTGATATTACAAAGGTACTCAAACTATCCAACCAAGAGCGAAGTAGTAACAATGATTTTAAATTAGACAAATTTAGATTTAGGCGTGAGATAGGTAAACTTTGGTTTGAAAATAGGGCAGTGGATGAGTGGAACAAGTTACCAAATATCATCACTAAATCGAATACGCTGGATAGCTTTAAACATAGGTTGTATAGATATATGAGCAATAGGGGTTGGATGTAAATGAAACTGCCCATTATGGGCCAATAGGCACGCTACAGTTTCCTCCATTCTTGTTTTCATATGTATAGGGGTGTTGCTGTGTTTGCAGGTGAGTGGATCAAGCACCTGTCTCTGCCCTAAGCATCATTGGCTCCCATTTAGGTTACTCAAATTAGAAATCCAGCTGAAAATGGTTACCTAACTTTACAGTTTGGGAAGAGAAGACAATTGAGTTTTGTGCCAATCACACTGCCTGTTAATGTACCGAAAAAAGGCTTAGCCGATGATGTGCTTTAAATACACTGTCCCTGATAGATAGACAGGCCGACAGGATTACATGCTGATTAGACGATAAACGATTCCCAAATAGACAATGGATGATTAACCAGATGGGAACCGACGAACACCCTTTCATTCTATAGCATCTTTCCAACATATTCCTCAAGTTCCAGTAGATATGAACCATCTCCCTATTATAGTAACACCCAAAATGCACTCCCCCGAGATGATCTTCGTACAATATTAATCAACAATAACTTTAGAGAAACCAAAGATATTTGAGGCTCGTGTTTAGGTTTCTGATACAGTTAATATTTGAACAGTTTTCTGCATACATTTTGTCCTCGTAGACCAACACTTATGACTGGAAATTCACCCAGTCATTACCAGAAGTTGACCAGTCAATCAGTGAAGGTCGCCCACAATCTCCTGACAAGATAGTGAGTTGTTATGACCAGCGTGTACAAACCGCTCACACATTTTTCTATGTGGCAGTAATGTTTTTACTGAGCTTCTACAAGGGGCAAGATTGTAATTCCTCCAGCTGACAACATTTGTAAGAAGGTGTAGGGTTTCGTGATATAATGTTGTCTAGCACTCAGGATGGATGGAAACTCTAAGGTGATGGTTTTCTTATATAATATAAGTTATATGGTAGACAGTCTGGTGCTGGAGGTGCCGTGTGGCGAGGAGCTGCTCAGTAGACACGTTCGGTGAGTAGCGTGTTGAAGGAGGTAGATGTGCAGGAGCTTCGTTAGAGAAGATGCTGCCTGTTGCTGGCCCCCTGGTTGAATGAGAACGGGACAGCAGGAGCTTGCTTGGAGGAGGTGTTGCGTGTTCAGGAACCGAGAGCAGAATGAGAGCTGGTTGGTGAGGAAACTCAGAGAAGGACAGCTGGTGGGTCGCCATGCTCGCTGGCGGGAGCGAGGACCGCCAGGCAGGCGGAGGAGAAGCGAGGGGCTTGCTGGAGGAGGTGTTGCGTGTTCAGGCGGGAGCGAGGACCGCCAGGCAGGCGGAGGAGAAGCGAGGGCCGCCAGGCAGCGGCGGAGGAGGAGGTGTTGCGTGTTCAAGTAGAGAGGCCAGAATGAATCTCAATGGAGAGACAGAGCTTATATACCCAGCAGCCGTGAGTCAAGCGTGAGTCACGTTGGGAAAACCCGAGAAAGTCGCGGTCTTTGGCTCCGTTGCTAGGATACTGCGGCATCTGGTGACGCCCCCCCCTGGGCCGCTAGTTTGGTTGCTAGGGAAGACGTCGCAGGTGGCCTGCAGCTACGCAGTTGTAGGGGAGACGTCCACTACAAAGGCATCTTTTCAATTTTTGGCTGTCTTACTTTATTTCTCTATCTATAACGTATATAACCTTCTTGGTTATATTTCTTTTATTTTCTATTTTATATTCTATATTTTCCTAAATCTTTTTTTCTTTATATATTGTATTTCTTTAAATATTCGCAGTTATTGTATTTCTTTAAATATTCGTATTTATTGTCTTTCTTTAAATATTCGTATTTATTGTCTTTCTTCTTACTTTTATTCTCAGCTGTGCTTAGTTGATTTGTTTACTGGATTAACCTGGGAAAACCATTTCATTGTCTAACATTACACATTCGTATAATTATTACAATTACATAGTAGACTGCCACCACCTAGGCTTTTATTTAGAATATAACTTCTATAATTAACAAGGGGTAGCGTGGTAGACACGAGAAATTAGGCACGTGAGTCTTATTTAAGTTATTTTTGGAGTTGTCTACTTTTAGCAGGAAATGAGCAGTGATACTTATATTCTACTATACCAATATTTACTAAAATCAAATGTGAATATTATAAAAATTTTAACCTTTACTCACAACAACAATGCAAGGGGGCATGTTTTCTCTTTATCCTATTTCATATATTTATTCTCATTTTTATTCTTTCTTATTTATATATATTATTGTATTTTTCTGAATTTCATGTCCTTACTTTCTCTCAATTATTTCCGTGGTTTAGTTATATTCTATACCATGGATCAGTCTGGGAAAACCATGTCATTCTTACTATAACACTTATTGTACTTACCACACCACATTAGTCTGCCACCACCCAGACTTTTCTTAGAATATAACATATCTCAATGAACTGTTAGGTAGCATGCTCGCGAGCTTCTAGGCACGTGAGTTACAATAGTTATTTTCTGACAACCAATGGGTAGAAGGAATAGAGCGGTGATACTCGTAGTTTACTAATTCAATATTTATTAACATAAGGAGTGAACAAGATGTTAAGTACACTCAGACAAGACTGGACCAGTTAGGTCTTACTTTACAATTCATAAACTAGATATCCAATTACTTATTACACCATTAAACCCCCAATCAGGTACAATAATAGATAGGACTCAGCTGGAAGTACAGATGGAGGATGCACTCCCAACAGCCCCAATAACATGGTATTACTGGTAATACCAATACTTATGGGTTTACTACTCAACATGGGACAACTAAATTTCTGCTAATTATCCCCAATCGTGGATACCAACACTGCTAGGAACATATCATAACTAGTAAAGTAACCCATTTGATCGATAAATATATATCAAGATCAAACCCAGTGCCTCTAGGAATACGAGGGGATCCCAACACATGAACCACGCGGCGGTCGACAATGTTAAGAAGAAAACCCAGAAATTCAAGACGTGGGTTGGGTTGTATGCAAGAGCCAGAAACCAAGCAAGGATAGAGTGTAGAAGGGCTAAAAAGGAGTTCCAGAGGCTGGTTGCAAGCGAGGTCAAGTCAAACCCAAAGGCGTTTTACCGCTATGCAAAGTCGAAATTGAAAACGCGAGTAGGAGTATCAGACCCGAGGCTTGTGGATGGTAGTTACGCAGATGCTGACCAGGATAAAGCTGAGGCATTGAACAGCATCTTTTCCTCGGGGTAGCTGCCACCACCCAGACTTTTCATTATATAACCTAACTCATGGAAAGTTGTTGGGTAGTGTGGTAGATGTCTAGGCACGTGAGTAAGTATTATTTTCTGGGAACCAATGTTTAGAAGGAGCAGAGTGGTGATACTCAGATTACTAATTCAATATTTATTAACACAGTGAGTGGAGAAGATGCATCTTAGATTCACTCAGGCTAATCAGAACCGCAATTAACTTATTAAATCATCAAACACTTCAAGAGTTTATTACCTCATCCACGTCTCCGGTTTACCCATCGTAATTTCAAACAACATCCCGAAATATGCGTGAACGTTAATTCAGATTCATGTATATATGTTCCT
>NW_024713129.1:24024157-24081580 GCF_018991925.1 Homarus americanus
AAGATGACATAAGAACATAAGAACATAAGAATGGAGGAAACTGCAGCGGGCCTATTGGCCCATACTGGCAGTCCGTTTACAACCTAACCCCCTTGCTCATATGAGCATCCAACCTATGGTTGAAGCAATTCAGCGTATTCGAGTTAATGATGATATTTGGTAACTTGTTCCATTCATCCACTACTCTGATTCCAAACCAGTGTTTACCTATTTCACGCCTAAATCTAAATTTGTCTAATTTAAAACCATTGTTACGAGTTCGCTCCTGGTTGGATAATTTGAGTACCTTTGTAATGTCCCCTTTGTTTAGCCCTGTCTTCCACTTATACACCTCTATCAGGTCGCCCCTCGCTCTACGTCTCTCGAGGGAGTGCAAATTAAGATGCTTTAACCTGTCTCTATACTCAAGGTTCCTAATGCCCGGGATTAGTCTTGTCATTCTCCTCTGAATTCTTTCCAAGGATTCTATATCCATTCTGTAATACGGTGACCAGAACTGAACTGCGTAATCCAGGTGTGGTCTCACAAGAGCAAGATACAGTTTTAGGATGACCTCGCTAGTCTTGTAACTAACACTCCTTTGTATGAACCCAAGTACTTTATTAGCCTTGTTACGAGCAAAAACACATTGTTTACCTGGCTTAAGGTTCCTACTTATCACTACTCCTAAATCTCTCTCGCAGTCGGATTTCTCTATGGCATCGTTGTTCATCTGGTATCTGGTTTCCCTGTTTACATCTCCTATACTGAGTACTTTACATTTGTCGACATTGAATTTCATCTGCCATTTTTCAGACCATTGGAAAAATTTGTTTAGATCTTCCTGTAGTTTTGCCGAGTCCTCGTCAGATTTGATAACACGTCCTATTTTAGTGTCATCAGCAAATTTACTTATGTTGCTGTCTATGCCGATATCTATGTCGTTTATGTATATAATAAACAATAATGGTCCAAGTACTGAGCCTTGGGGAACTCCACTTGTGACGTTGCTCCAATGGGACTTAGTGCCGTTAATGCTCACTCGCTGTTTCCTGTCCTGTAACCACGCCCTAATCCATTTAAGGATGTCACCTTTGATGCCATGAGCTTCTACCTTTCTAATTAGTCTTTCGTGGGGGACTCTGTCGAAGACTTTGCTAAAGTCGAGATACACCACATCATAATGTGTCGTCCACCCTCGTCCACCGATTCGAAAACTGATGAAAAGAATGTTAAAGATTAGTTAGGCAAGAACGTCCGCTTGTGAAGCCATGCTGGGAATCATTGATCAATCGGTGCTTCTCCAGGTGATTTCGAATAGAGTTTGAAATGATTGCTTCAGTAATTTGTACTACTATTGATGTTAGACTGATTGGGTGGTAGTTAGAGGATAGTGATCTATCCCCCTTCTTGAAAATCGGTATTACATTCGCTATCCTCCAGGATTCTGGTACTACACCTGTTTTTAAGGACATGTTAAACAACTTGCTAAGGGCATACTAAGCTCTTCCTTACATTCCTTTAATACTCTGGCAAATATCTCATCGGGACCAGGTGACTTATTAGGCTTTAGTTTGTCTATTTGCTTACTAACATCGTTAGTCACTACTATCTCACTTAATTTGTTTTCTTCACTATCTCTGAATAGAGTCGGTGCCTCGGGTATCATATTTAAATTTTCGGTGGTGAAAACTGTTGAAAAATATTTATTCAAATTATTGCTCATTTCTCCGTCGTTATCAGTGAGCTCGCCGGAGTCTGACCGTATTGGTCCAATCTTTTCTCGTGTTTTAGTTTGATACATTTGGTAGAATCCTTTGGGGTTTGTCTTCGCCTCCCTTAGCCAATAAGGTCGGGGAGGGGTGCATTGTACCTGTACACAAACCCACTCCCTCTAGAATGGGACCTGGAACTCAGAATTCCTGCAAGAGCCTACCACGCAATTGCAGAAGTAATTTACAAGCCAAAGGAAAGAAAGAAAGCAATAATTAACCCAACTCTGCCAACCACTAACAAAACCTACAATCCTCCCAAAAGAAAAACTTAACCCTCCCAATCTTACTCACAATCCCTCCTAAAAAAAAAAAGAAAAAAAATATATATATATATATATATATAAAAAAACTACTAACTCATCAATCACTAATCAACACCTACAATCCTCCCAAAAGAAAAACTTAATATACCCGACCTTTCTAACAAGCCCTTCGACCTCTAAAAAAAAAAAAAAAAAAAAAAAAACCTATGACTCAATACAACTATTCATTAACAACATAAATCCGCATATCACCCTAAATCCTTCCATACTATAAATTAACCCAACAACCTCCAAAAGCCCCTCTCCTCTCCTCGCGTCCCCTCTCCTCTCCTCTCCTCCCCCCTCCTCCGGACAACCAAACCATACCTGACCTTATAACAATTATCCTAACCCTCCCCCTCTCCCCTTACTACATTTCCACGCAAACACATACACACTCACACAAGAACCCCACTTAAGCAATTCTAATTCACCTCAAATCAACATACAACCGCCACCCCCGCCAATCCCCAAACACAAACTCCCCCCCTCCCACAACCAATCTCCAAACACAACACCCCCCTCCCGCCAGACAAAGCCACTCATAACACTACAACTCTCCAAAACCAAATCAAACAAATCCAACCTCTATACCAGCCACTGTCAACAAAATCGACCTTACTCAAGACTGAAACCAAACAACCTATATCTCACTCTCATCTCCGTTCACAATTTGACAAAGCTCAAATCTGTCCCCTGCTATGACTAAATAACTCTCCTACGATACACTCATCCTTCCTTACTACGAATACTTTGACATTTCAAGCTCAAAGATTCAAAACTCTTCCTCCAACTCTCTCCACTTCTCTCTAACATAGCTCAAAGACCCACAACTCTCAGAACCAAATCAAAACATACCCAACGTCTGTGACATCCAATTCTCAATAAAATCGACCTAACTCAAGACTGAAACCATTCAGCCTATATCTCATTCTCGTCTCCGTTCATAATTTGACAAAAAAGCTCAAATCTGTCTGCTGCTATTGCTAAAAACTCTCCTACGATACGCTCATCCTTCCTTACTATGAATACTTTAACATTTCAAGCTCAAAGATTCAAAACCCTTCCTCCAACTCGCTCTGTTCCTCTTTGACATAGCTCAAAGACTTTACCTTCATCTTTCTCCAAACAACCCTACGACTAGCTAAATTTCCATGTTTTCACCTTCTCTGTTACTTTGATCGTGTGTGGCCTGTGCGTCCGTCCACCTGCGCTTCTCGGCTTGCGCCGCCGCCGTGGCAGGGCGGTTCTTCCTCCGCTTTGCCAACACTGCCTAAGCTAAGACGACAACCAGAGCACCCGCGTTGGCCCTTTGCTTGCCCGGACCTGCTCCCGCCCTCCCTCTGCCTCGTCCTGATTATGATTGTTGCACCCTCAGGGCATATTGCCTACCCCCTCACGCAAGCGGTGTTTAGCCACTGCATCTGTTCTCTCCTCCTAAAATTCACTTCAATCCTCACTTTATTCTTCCCCTGAACCTCCTTCCCCCCTGTCACTAGCATTTTATCTATCTATCTATCTATACGCTGATTGGCTGGTAGGCGCGAGGGAGCTCAGTCGTCCCTTGTAGGGGATGGAGCCCACTACAAACTCACCTATTCAATGTTACAAATCATGTGTTGTATTGTACCCAGGTACGGTTATATTATGTTAATTGTATGTATTCATAGCTTTAAGGAGAACTCAGGGTATCCATAAGATGATCGGAAAAGTCCAGTTGAGCCGGACTAGTGTACTGTAGGTTTAAGTGTGGATCATGGTTTGAAGATCTTACTATTTACGTCTGTGAACGTGTAGCGAACATAACTTCCACAGATATCATATGAAAATACATGAGAACAATGATCTGGAAAAAGGATAAATGTATCAGAACTATGTGAAGTGTTAGAAGTGATCTAGAAACTTTGCTTCAAAAAGAATATCTTGTATACCCACGCCATGAAAATATGATACTAGGCTTTGTTTGGGTTGGCGCCTAGGCCGCCTCGGGCGTGCAGCGTTGGTATTATAACCCAATGAATTTACCCACGAACTAACAAACCAGAACCTTACCTTGATGTGTAATTTATGATTAAAATATGTGTTTATAAGGCATGAGTTACAATATACAGGAAAGGATTCAGGTGAGAACCGGAAGAAATAAAAGGAAAAATTAAAGATTGGAAACTGTAGGCCTACGCGGTGGTGGACGGCGGGCACTGCCCTCAGTATTCTCCGTTTTACCGTCTTCTCAGGTCAGTGTCCCCTATCGAGCTATATCCCGCCCTGTACAAAAGGCTTATATAGAAGTTATTACAGTTTAAAGCTTTGCCTGATGTATAAGTGTAATAGTATTGTGTTAGGGTGTGTGATAACCGCCCGTCAGGCATTATTTCTGAGTATCCTTAACAACATCAACCTAGAGAAGTCGACTTGTGAAAGAGACCGGACCTACGGCCTAGAAAACAGTGCATTAATGTTCGAAATAAGGCAAACAGAGTATTGGGTTTTATATCTAAAAGTGTAAGTAACAAGAGTGCAGAGGTCTTATTGCAACTATATCTTGCGCTAGTCAGGCCACACCTCGATTATGCGGTTCAGTTCTGGTGCCCCTATTATAGAATGGATATAAATTCACTAGAGTCGGTGCAGCGAAGAATGACAAAAATGATTCCGGGACTTAGAAACCTTCCATATCAGGATAGGCTAAAGAAACTTAATTTGCATTCCCTAGAAAGACGAAGAGTGCGGGGAGATATGATCCGACTGCGAGAGAGATATCGGAGTAATGATAAGTAGGAACCTTAAGCCAAGTAAACAATGTGTTTTTGCTCGTAACAAGGCTAATAAAGTACTTGGGTTCATACAAAGGAGTGTTAGTTACAAGACTAGCGAGGTCATCCTAAAACTGTATCTTGCTCTTGTGAGACCACACCTGGATTACGCAGTTCAGTTCTGGTCACCGTATTACAGAATGGATATAGAATCCTTGGAAAGAATTCAGAGGAGAATGACAAGACTAATCCCGGGCATTAGGAACCTTGAGTATAGAGACAAGTTAAAGCATCTTAATTTGCACTCCTTGAGAGACGTAGAGCGAGGGGCGACCTGATAGAGGTGTATAAGTGGAAGGCAGGGCTAAACAAAGGGGACATTACAAAGGTACTCAAATTATCCAACCAGGAGCGAACTCGTAACAATGGTTTTAAATTAGACAAATTTAGATTTAGGCGTGAAATAGGTAAACACTGGTTTGGAAACAGAGTAGTGGATGAATGGAACAAGATACCAAATATCATCATTAACTCGAATACGCTGAATTGCTTCAAACATAGGTTGGATGCTCATATGAGCAATAGGGGTTGGGTGTAAACGGGACTGCCCAGTATGGGCCAATAGGCCCGCTGCAGTTTCCTCCATTCTTATGTTCTTATGTTAAGTATTTAAGTGGGTGAAAGGAATCAATAAAGGGGATATAGATAAAGTTCTTATAATATCCGAGCAGGATAGGACTCGGAGCAACGGATTCAAGTTGGATAAGTTTAGATTTAGGAGGGAGATAGGAAGAAACTGGTTCACAAATAGGGTGATGGACGAGTGGAACAAGCTTAGCAACTTTGTAGTAAGTGCGGGAACTCTGGAAAGTTTCAAAAGGAGGCTAGATAGATTCATGGATGATAGAGAGTGGTAGTAACTCTCGACAGGAGCTGCCATGCACAGGCCAACCGGCCTATTGTAGACTCCTTATTTCTTATGTTCTTATGTTCTTATGTTCTTATGTTCTAACGTCATCTCAGGTCACACGCGGTCGGAGCACCTTGCTGGACATCGGCTATTCTCCCTGTGAGCGTCCCACCATGTGAAGTGACTACCAGCTATACTGTTCCACTGTGAACCTGTGGATCCCCAACAGACCACCCCAAATGAGTAGGAATAAATAAGGAAATGCTTGAGAAATTCCGCGGTCGTCACTTGGAGCGACCTATAATGCCAGGCGCAGAAACAGTACTGGTATGTCTCTGGGTGTAGCCTTGTCTCTACCCACCGAGGACGGTGTGCGACCGAGGTGCCTGATGTGTGCACCTAGAAATCACAAGGAGTCCCATACTTGCAGGTGTGGAGTATAACAGGTGTGGTGAGCTGGTGCTACAGGGAGGTGAGCTGGTGCTACTATGTATGATGACCTAAGGTGCTATATTCCATACAGGTGGAGCAGTCCGAAGTGTTAAATGATATTGTAAGCAGGGTAACCAAACTCATCGTTGTTCTTCTGAGGAAGGCCAGCTCAATTGTATTTTCTTGTTACCATATAGTTTATAAAGAATAAATTAGTTAAGACATGTTTTGGTTTCACCCTTCTTTCCCCTTATCGATCTGGTCAATGAAAAACCTAACCCAATGCCTAGTCCACTCTGCACGGTACCTAACAAGTTACATACTGTCCAGAGGGGGTTTGGTGGTAGCTACCTTTAGAAATTAAGATTAGAGTAAAGTATTTCCCCTTAGAATTAGTGACCCCAGTCTGGCAGTATAAATTGGTGAGTATAGCGGTGGGATTGGTTTTAATCATTGACCAAATCCGAGGGAATTGAAGCTCTGATTTAAGTTGCAGAAGTAGACAAGTATTTTAATGATGGATTATCTGATTTTTGAGTGATACTTGCATGTGAATAACATTGATTGAGTACAGAAATGTCAATTTTTTTTTTTAATTTAGACAGTACTGAAGTAATGTGTGTCATTGATTTGTTTTGTGTTGGTGTTTTACCCAGTGTTAATATGTATTAATAATTACAGAAGTTGTGGGTTAACATTGTTGGCGGTGAAATAAGGGAGTCCATACTGTGTCTGAGAAGTGTCAAGGGGTTCACCTCTGAGGGTTGTTAAGTGGTTCACCTATGGAATACCATAGGACCTTCGGGCTCCAGTTGATGTGAGTTACAATTTTTGTTGCCATGTTAAGGTGTTGTATTGTACCATTGATCAATTCAGGTTGTAGTAGTACAGGAGAGTAGCTGTGTTAAGTGGTTCGTATTTTTCTTTGGTTGAGGAGTAGCATTTTTAGGTCAAAATGGCTGAGTCAGTAGAACAGGAAAGTACCATGGTAGGGGACACATTGGCAGGGAGATTGGTAAAGGCTTTGCTTATCAACGAGAAACAATACTTGGAGTTAGGAAACTTACACAAACAGGTTAGGGAACTAAGATGAGAAATCCAGCATGCAAAGAACCCAGACAATGAGCAAGAGTCAGTTGTAGGAGATGACACAACCCCACTGCCAAATAGTAGGAGCGCCGTCAGCGTAAGCATTCCATGCCACTTTAACAATACTGATAACTGACATTGGAAGAATTGCAGAGCTTACAGGTAGACGATGTCCTAAATAAGTTTTTTCGGAAAGTTGAAAGATGTGTGACAGAGGATGAGGGAAGAATATCAACTGCCCTGAGTTGGATGGAAAACAGCGTGGCCAAATTGGTACGGCCATTGTTATTGGCAGTTAGTGAGGACTGGGACAGTTTCAGAAAGGTTATGTTAAGATTGAATTTAGGACCATCCACCGAAGATGAAGCATGAGAGGTGTTGAAACGAATCGTGTATAATATGAATGATAATCCCCGATATTATGTATGTGACATGAGAGCGAGGTTGGCAGTCATGGAGAAGAAGTTTGGACCAATACCCGCCAAAGATACTTACATAATACAAAGACTGTACAGAGCTGTGCCTAAACCAATGCAGAGAGACTTAACCCCCTATATACAAGACTGCCGTACATTGGATTCATTTGTAAGAATGTTATAGCGAAGTAGGAGTGAATATCTGGGTGGGGATAGCAGGGACTTATATCACTTTAGACAATCCCGTCAGGAACAAGTACGACCCACGACAGTATTTGAGAATTATAGAGTTCAGGGAGACAACCATATGAACGAGACTGACGGAAGACAGGATTAGAACACGAGGTGGAAGGAGACAAACACTCAAAGTTGGACAGGAAATGAATGGTGTGGGTATTGCAGGAGGGATAGCCATAGCCCGCATAATTGCCCATCCAGGCCCAGACCAGGTTCATGTTACGCGTGCATGAGGATGAACTGTAGGGGTTTCTTTACCACGTGTCCAGGACGCCAAGCTAGGAATCCCCCTTCGGGCCAATGACCACGATAACCGTTCCCACACAGTTCTCCATGTATTAAGTTACCTATATGTCGACATACTTGTACAGGTTGACAATCCCTTATCCGAAATCCTTGGGACCAGATGCATTTCGGTTTTTGGAATTTTTTGGATTTGAGAGGTTTTTTTTTTTTTTTTTTACAGGGATCAGCCCACCCAGGCACAGGTCACTGACCCACATTGAGGCCTGGGGGGCTAAAATATAATAATAATAATAATAATAATAATAATAATAATAATAATAATAATAATAATAACAATAATAATAACAATAATAATAATAATAATAATAATAATAATAATAATAATAATAATTCATAGGTCTCGGTCATGTTTCTCACTTTTGATCTTTTTTTCATTCTTGTATTTCTTTATTATTATTATTTTATAATTACAGTATTATTGTTATTATTATTATTGTTGTTGTTATCATTCTTATTTTATTTTTGTGTATTTTTTATTAAAAATTTTATTTACTATGAATAATTATTATTATTACTGTATTATCATTATTATTATTATTATAATTATTATTACTATTACATTTTCACCCCCAGGCCCTGATGTGGGTCAGTGACCTGTGCCCGGGTGAGCTAATACCCATAATAATAATTAAAATAATAATAATAATAATAATAATAATAATAATAATAATAATAATAATAATAATAATAATAATAATAATAATAATAATAATAATAAATTGCTCTACAAAAAAAACTTTCCGTTTTCAGAGCTTTTCGGTTTTCGGAATTTTGGATAAAGGGTTGTCAACCTGTATACCGTTGGTTGATACGGGTAGTGAAGCTACGATCATTAAAGATAGTTTGGTGAGTGCCTAGAAGGTGGGGCCCCATTAGGCCTTGTACCCAGAGATATGTAGCTATTAACGGGGAAGAGTTTAAGACCCAAGACACTGTTGTCATCAGGGTACAGTTGTCCCGTAGGAAAAGAATCCGTCACCAAGCCGCAATAGAGGAAGATAGCATGTTGGATACTGATGTATTATAGGGAGCAGACATTTTAGGCAGATTTGGAGTTTGGTGGCATCACGAAAAAAATCAATTCATTTGGGAGGCGATCATAAACAAGTTTATTGGAAACCAAGTCATGGAGGAAAGTTGCGAACGGTTGTCAAAGTCAAACAGCTCACAAATGCTTCGATCTTATCTTCTCCCAAGGAGCTAACTAACTTACACATTGATAGGAAGACTATAATAAGTGGGCACAGTTCTCAAATTAGACCAGTTAAAGTGAAGGTAGGGTTAGGTCAGACCTTAAGTATTAGATTTACGCATAGGGGGTTGAAGCAACAACCGGATATGTGTGTGGTAGTCCAAGATGATTACTGTGTTTATGTTCCTATGAGTAATGTTTCGGAGCAGCCAGTTTGTTTGAGTCCTGGTGCTGTTTTAGGCGAATATGAAGTAGTTAATGATGATGAATTCTGTTACTTGATGATGAAGGGAATAATCTCGGAACTATCTCACACATTTATGAAGAGTGTTACGCCGTCTCTTAATTTACTTTAATATCCAGGTTCTAGGCGTAACCAAACAAAAAAAGTGAAGTAAATCAAAAGGGAATAAAAATAAATAAAGTAACCCTTTAAGAATTTAATTAAATAAAATACTAACACAATAAAGAGTCTTGTAGGCTGTCACAACAAATTGATTCACTATCGAAACTTTAAGACACAAATGATACTAAAACATCGAAACATCAAAAATTACGTTAACACTGCATAAACATATATAATAACTAACACTGAAATTAACTATCGTGAAACAACACTGAATTACTTAAATGTAACTAAGCAAGCACTGATGGACACATAAGAGACATGAATAGGTACTCACATAGATATACCACATTGGTGGCGACAGGAACAACACAGAAATAAAATAAAGTATAAGTAACAGGTGACGGGTGTCACTCAAAAGAACGTGAATTGAATGACAAGAGGACTGGACTGAACTCCGTCTGCTGGTGGGGTACTATATATAGGGTCGGCTCCCGCCAATGTGACACACCACTGGTGAAACATGGGTCGCTTAACGATGCAGATGGTCGTTAGAGAAACAAAGAATGCTTGTTACAATACTAAATGAAGAAATAAGATGGGCTTGAACAAATAATAACAGTTAAAACCTTAACAGCACAGGGTAAGGTGACTAGATTATATAATAGTAAATATAACACATCATTACAGGAATAATATGGAACAACATGGAAGCATGTTATAAAAAATAATAGAAAAATACGACACGGTCATAGCACTCCCCCCCATAAAATAAAATTTTTGCTTGCACAAATTTTGATACGACATGTAAATTATAGTTCTGAAGGAACAAACTCCAGCGAATTAATCTCTGGTTTTTTAACTTGAATGTTTTGAGAAACTGCAATGGTTTGTGATCTGTATAAATTACAATAGGCCTACTTGGTAATAAATAATAACTGAAATGTTGCAAAGCTAGGATAATTGACAGCAATTCTTTTTCCACTATTGCATAGCGGGTTTGAGCTGGATTGAATTTTTTACTATAAAATGCCACTGGGTGGTCTACACTGGCATCATCCTCTTGCAACAGGGCAGAACCTGCAGCAAGATCCCTAGCATCGCAGGCTAGTTTGAAAGGCCTAGAAAAATTAGGGGCTCTCAAAATAGGATATGAGCATAATACATTTTTTCAAGTTTTGAAAAGAATCCTGACACCTTGAAGTCCAACAAAAAATATTACCCTTCTTCAACAAATCAGTACAGGGTAGTGCCAACTCGGCAAAATTACAAATATATCTCCGGTAATAACCCACACAACCCAAAAATCTGCGGACTTGTCGTTTGTTACATGGAACAAGCATCTGAGAAATAGTGTCACACCTTGCTGTGGGAGGAGCAAGTTTTCCCAACCCAATTACATGTCCCAGATACAAAAGTTGAGCACAAACAAATTCTGACTTGGTAAAATTTATAACAAGTCCTACATTTTCTAACTTAATGAAGAGAGCATCTAGCTGACATAAATGGTCTGACCAAGTGTCAGAAAAAATTACATCATCTAAATATACTACACAACCAGGCAAATTGGCCGTGACTTGTGACATCAGCCTTTGAAAGGTGGCAGGGGCATTGCAAAGCCCGAAAGGCATGACATTAAATTTATAGGTCTTACCTAATGTCACAAAACTGAAGATGTCTTTAGCACGACGGATCAATGGTACTTGCCAAAACCCTCGAAGGCAATCAATCTTAGAGAGGAACTTGGCGTTCCCGATTGCTTCGATGCAGTCGTCGACTCTTGGTATAGGGAAGCTGTCCTTGCTGGTGATGGCGTTGACCTTGCGGAAGTCGATGTAGAATCGAAGAGTACCGTCCTTCTTCGGTACTAGAGTGACTGGTGAGCACCACTCGCTGGTAGGGAGCCTGCTTGATAGGCTTAGCAGAACCAACGTCAATATCATGCACCACAGCAGTGGCACAGCCAGGCCTGTCTTGGAAGACAAGAGGATGTTGTTAGTTGGCGGCCAGCACGTTAGCTCTCTGGTGTCCCGGTAGACGCTGTAGCTTCTCCTGCAACTCCACAGAGTTGGACTGCCAAACCCTGACTGATGACAGTGCGAGTGGACTTGCCCCTTCCTTTTCCTCTTCTTTCTCACCGTCTACCAAGAAAGTGTCAACGGCACACACAGGAACTGGATCGTCAGCAACAGATGGGGATGCTGGGCATGTGTGGTACAGCTTGATGGTGTTGACGTGACATAAGCGCTGTAGTCGGCGCCTGTCATGGGTAAAGATAACATAATTTGAGGGGCTTACCTTCTTCACCACTCTATATGGCCCACTGAACTTCGCATAGAGCGGCTGTCCATGTCTCGGCAAGAGAATGAGAACTTGATCTCCTATCTGGAACTCTCTGTGTCTGGCACGCTTGTCATACCATGTCTTGGTCTTGGACTGCGACTGCTGTAAGTGTCTGCGGCAAGGTTCCAACATCTTAGAAGCTTCTCTCTAACATCTCCTACTAAACTTAATACACTAATGCTCTCTTCACTACTACCTAACAATCTATCTCTAACTATGTGCAAAGGACCTCTTACTTGATGAGCGAACAGTAGAAGTATGAGAAACATAATGGATAATATTAGGGCCTTAGCAGTAACTTTCCTAAGATGTACAGAATGCAAGTACCTAGTGGAGGTATCAATGACAGTAAATAAATATTCAAACCCACTTGAAGTTTTAGGCTGAGGGCCTACAATGTCACACTGTACTGTTGTAAAGGGCTCAGGTACGTGAGGTACTCTTACAAGTGGAAAAGGTGGAATAGCCTGATTGGCTTTGCCTACCTTTTGACAAAAATGACAGTACTTACAATATTTAGTGACATCTCTCCTCATACCTGGCCAATAGAACTTTCTGGCCAGCCTGTTGAACGTCTTTCGGACACCTTGATGTCCAGAAAAGCGACCGTCATGGGCCAGAGCTAGAACATGTTGTCTGTAAGTTTGTGGGAGAACTATTTGAGTGACAGACGCCCAGTCTGCGTCTCCCTCTGACATAGTCGGTGGCAGCCAGCGGCGGCACAAAACACCGTCTTGACTGAAATATCTCGTGGTAGGGCCTGAATCATTGGCAGAATCGGACACCTGGGCAAACAAGTTCCGTAATGAATCGTCTTACTCTTGTGCAGCTATTAAAGCAACTCTCCCGGTCACAGCATTAGCTGCGGAAGAAATGTCTTGGGAAGCAATTGAGATAACAAAAAGTCCTTCTAAGGAAAGTGACTCATCTACATCAGGAGTTACATTATGATCATTAATCATTGACATAGAACGAGTCACAGCACACAAAGGGAAAACACCGGGCAACGCGGGCATATCATCTGAAAGTTGTTGCAGCTCTGCGGTAGACCCTGGTCTTTCCCGCAGCACAGGAGGTGGGGTTACGTTCCCCATTTGACCTCCCGCCAAATCGTTACCGAGTATGAGGTCCACTCCAGCAACAGGCAGCTCGTGCACTCAGGCTATGGTAGCTATCCCTGAAAAACAAGAAGACTTGACACGTACTAAAACCAAAGGAGCTACACCTTGACCCCAAAGGGATCCCAAAACGACGTATTTGTCAGTCTTCCTCACCGCAACAACACCCTCTTTGATGAGAGTTTGGAGACAACCCGAGTCTCTCAAAATAGTGACTGGTGTTTCGACACCATCAACTTCTACCGTGCCTTGTGACAAAAAGGGACGAAAGGTACCAACGTCTGGGTCCTTCGCAAAACTCTCCTGGAAAGGATCAAAGTCTTGTGAGGCGAGAACCGAAACTGCACTCTCTCTTACTTCACCTTTTGTCGAAATCAACGCTATTGGCATGCTGTCAGCCTTACTCAAACCAGCCATCACTCCGACTGGTTACGTATTAGTCTCTTCAGTAACAATCATAGCTGGTTTGCCCGTATTTGGCTGCAGCCTTGTCCAACAAAACTCTGCCTTATGATCTGGTTTTCCACAGTAACTACAAGCGTACAGTGGTCCCTCGGTTATCGAGCACAATCCGTTCCAGCAGGTTGCTCTTTAACCGAAAAACTCGTTAACCGAAATCATTGTTTCAATGGGTTTTTGGGTAATTGGTTCCAGATCACCGAAAATTGCCTAATTCAACAAAAAAGGTAGAAAAGTACACTTACTTTGAGGTGAGTATGTAGAAGGCTCCTGGATGATGATGATGATGAGGGGAATCAGAGTGGGGGTGGAGGAGAAGCAAGAAGAGAAGGCATTGGGGTGGAAGAGAAGTCACCCCATGGCACCATTTCACCCATAAAATTTTAGTTCTCTTGGTGTAATTCAAGATTATTTTCTTTAAATCAACACTGCACGGCATTATATATTGTCAATATGTAAAATAAATTTCAAAATGTCCAATAATTTGCTTGGAAACACAGAAAAAAGGCATTTAGTTGAAGAGAGTCTCAAGCAAGATGTTACCTCCACTGAAAACAGAGAGAGACTAATGCCTGTCTGGTGTGTTAACAGGCTGGATGGCATGCCAGAAACTAGTTTCTTTACCTTCAATTATGTTCAATAATTGTTAAAATGACTAAAAAAATTAATATCAAACTTTTAAAATTATTGAATAGTATAAACTTCTTGATATTTACTAAAATAGTAAGGAATTTAAGCCCTAAAACCGATTACTGTATTGGGTGACTAATACTATAGCTGGTGGACCGCCAAATGTAAGAGAAAACATGTTGAAGTCGGCTCGTAAGAAACTCGTTAATCGAGGGATTGCTCGTTAACCGAAGTTAAGAATCTTATGGAAGGTAAATCGTTAACCGAAATCTCGTTAACCGAGGGATCACTGTATGTAGGAAATTTGGACGCCCCATTAGGTGGCAAACGCATCCAGCTCCTCCTGTCATGCACAAAACTGTTACGCACAAAATTACCATTGTTAGTATACCCTTGTCTCGCTCTGTGGAGAGAGGGATTAAAAGTCCTTTGAACCTGTGGGGGCATAACATCATTGTTAGTCCTACCATGCCTCAAAACATATCCATCAGCATGCTTAGCAGCCTCTTCGATAGTATTAAATTCCCTATCTAACAAGTATAAGGTAACCTCTTCGTCGATGGTTCTCAAAAATTCCTCTGTGAGCATTAACTCAATGAGGGAGTCAAACTCACTCACTTCCTTGGAGTGTAACCACTTTGAGAATACCTCTCTTTTACTCCTAGCAAATTCAAGGTGGGTCTGCTCTGCCTTCTTACTGAAGCCACGAAAGCGTTGTCTGTACGCTTCAGGAACAAGGGCGTAAGCCTTCAAAACTTCCTCCTTAACACATAAATAATCATTAGCGTCACTGTCTGTTGTTACGCCGTCTCTTAATTTACTTTAATATCCAAGCTTCTAGGCGTAACCAAAAAAAAAAAGTGAAGTAAATCAA
This sequence comes from Homarus americanus, assembly GCF_018991925.1. NCBI lineage: Eukaryota > Metazoa > Arthropoda > Malacostraca > Decapoda > Nephropidae > Homarus > Homarus americanus. The sequence continues at coordinate 24,039,319 of NW_024713129.1, forward strand.
AAGGGAATAAAAATAAATAAAGTAAGCCTTTAAGAATTTAATTTAATTAAATAATAACAATAATAAAGAGCCTCGTAGGCTGTCACAACAAATTGATTCACTATCGAAACCTTTAAGACACAAATGATACTAAAACATCGAAACTTCAACAGAACTGCTTAAACATAAAATAAAAATAAAGCATTGGAATACGTTAACACTGCATAAACATATAAATAACTAACACTGAAATTAACTATCGTGAAACAACACTGAATTACTTAAATGTAACTAAGCAAGCACTGATGGACACATAAGAGACATAAATAGGTACTCACATAGATATACCACATTGGTGGTGACAGGAACAACACAGAAATAAAATGAAGTATTAGTAAGAGGTGACAAGTGTCACTCAAAAGAACGTGAACTGAATGACGAGAGGACTGGACTGAACTCAGTCTACAGGTGGAGTACTATATATAGGGTCGTTTCCCGCCAATGCGACCAGCCGGTGAAACATGGGTCGTTTAACGATGCAGATGGTCGTTAGAGAAACAAAGAATGCTTGTTACAATACTAAATGAAGAAATAAGATGGGCTTGAACAAATAATAACAGTTAAAACCTTAACAGCACAGGGTAAGGTGACTAGATTATATAATAGTAAATATAACACATCATTACAGGAATAATATGGAACAACATGGAAGCATGTTATATAAAAAAAAATAGAAAAATACGACACGGTAGTAACAAAAGTTAGATAAGGTAGACCGGTCTGTAGAAATACCACTGTGCTCACCACATCACCTGGCCATACAGAGAGAAAATGATAAGAGGTCTAACAAAATCCCCTTAAGACTGACTCATGATGTGAAATCCCCAACTCAGTGCATACTTTGTAGTGGTATGGAAAATTCCCCAGTCCAGAAAATTAGACGAGCTCAAGAAGTATTAAATTCTATGGTACCAGACTGTGATGAAGTGAAGCGTGGAGAAACTAGACAGGACAAATTGAAGGAGTTAATTAGGACCCAGGCAATGGCCACACTTGGATAGGGATATGCGGGCACAGTTGCAACAGGTGGTAATGAATCATGATGCGTTATTTGTCTTAGGTCCAAATGAAATAGGAAAAAATAAGGGTTTGCCAGCTAACATCCCATTGGTCAATGAACACCCTGTAAGAGGACCTCAATATAGGTATCCGGAGAAAGCCAAAGGTACTATTAAAGAAATGATGAGAGACATGAGAGATAGGGACATCATTGAACCATCAACCGCTGTCTGGCTATCACCTATCATGTTAGTAACTAAACCTAATGGATCTAAACGTATGTGCCTTGATTTCCGAGCAGTCAACAAACACTTGAAAGTAGATATACAGCCTTTGCCAAGATTGGATGAATTAGTTGAGAAGGCTGCCGGAAATAAATATTATGCCACCTTAGATTTGAAAGATGCTTACTATCAGGTAATTCTTGGCCATCACAGTAGAGATATAACCACCTTCAGTGATGGATATAATTTATGGCTGTTCAAACGCCTACCTTTTGGTTTGTCAGCCAGCCCAGCCGTTTTTACAAGGGAAGTAAACAGGGCCTTAGCTCCTTTAGCAGAAGAAGATTGGGTCAGGAATTATCTAGATGATGTCATAGTGTGGGCTAATGATTTCAATACCCTCATGGGCAGATTGGCTAAAGTATTTGACAGGTTTGTAAATATGGGAATCAAATTAAATCTATCTGAATGTCAGTTTGGTCAAAGACAAGTAAAATTCTTGGGACATATTGTTTCAGAGAATGGCATTGAGCCGGATCCAGAGAATGTAAGAGCAGTAACAGAGTGTAAACCATCCACTAATGTCAAACAAGTCCTACAATTTTTAGGGATGTGCGGGTTTTATCATAAGCATGTTTCAAATTTTGCTAAGATTGCATATCCTATCACAGAACTCACTAAGAAACAAGCTGCCTTTGCTTGGACAGAGGAATGCCAGACAGCTTTTGAAACCTTAAACCGGACATTAGCTTCCTTTCCAGTACTAGTAAAAGTGGACATGGATAAACCATTTGAGCTACACAGTGATGCTAGTAATTTTTGTGTAGGAGCGTCACTGAATCAATTACAGGATTGACGGTTCTTTGCGTCCTGTTGGGTATTTCTCTCGGAAGCTAAAGCCCGCGGAAACACGGTATTCCACCACTGACCAAGAAGCATTAAGGATAGTGTTAGCCTGTAGATTTTTCCACCATTTTTGGTGGGGTTCCCAATTCACCATCAAAACTGATCACCAGCCGTTAACGTCTGTTTTTAACAAGAAAACTAAAAGTCAAAGAATGAATAGATGGATGTTGGAAATGAGGGATTACATCTATAAGATAGAGTACAAACCTGGAAAGGCAAATCTAGTCGCGGTAGGGGCCTTAAGGAAAGTAGCCAGGAGTAGGACGGCAGGTCAGTTTCCTCAGCTAGACGGGTTAACGCATAGGCAGTTAGGAATAGAACAAAGAAAAGAAGAGAGATGGAAAGCATTGGCTAGTTATTTAGAAATAGGACAGGTACCCAAACATAAATATCCCAAGACGACTATTGGTAAATTTGAAGTAGTGGAGGGGGTATTGTATTTAGTGAAGGAACAAATTGATAAAGCATTGTAATACCTGATCATTTGCGTAGAGCAAATGATCACTTAGGACAATGGAAGACTATAGCCGGAGTAGAGTGTGGGAGAGACTCAGGTGATCCTTATAATCAGGGGTGAAGGAAACACACTGATGTCAAGTTCGTAAGTTCTATTTCTGGGACAAACACACAAAAGGAGTTAAGACAGGGGAAACACCGTCCTGTCTTGGAATCTCTCTGGGTATCTCTATCTGCGCATGCGTGTACAGCGCGCATGTGCTCAAAGTCTGAACTAACACAGTGACAAAAGGGAGTATGATTATAACATATAATACAGAGACCTGAATCAATAATGGTAAATAGTACAGTTACATATTACAGCATATTCGTCTCATATATCTACACCTCCCTCCCCCTCACGCTCGTAGTGCAATCTCGAGCGGACTCTTTTTCCATGAGCCTTTGAGAGTGACGTGGGAAAACTGAGGGGTCACTGAATGAGGACTTACTTTTCTCGTCCAAGCAAGGGTTCACAGGGATATTGGGGAGGGGTTCACCACTAGGGGACGGTACTGAACGAAGAAAGCGGCGATTCCGCCACCATACCCGACCACTAGGGAGGCGGACCTCGTAATCCCTGGTCTTGCCGCAGCCCATGACAACCCCGACCTTGTCCCAGCGGTGAGACGTCGGGTCTTGAACAAGAACTGTTTGCCCGATACTCAACCTGGGATGGGGTCGGGCGTGCTGATTGTACTGTGCCTTTACCTGGTCAGCACGGGCGGCTGCACGACGATCGCAGTCCTCGGTCTTGGCCTGCCACTCCCTCGAGAAGGACTCAGGATGGGCAGGGACACATGACCGTAGTGGGTGGCCGTATAACATCTGTGCTGGGGAGCGACCTGTGAAGTTGGGGGTATTCTGCAATTCCAATAAACCCCGGTCAAATTTCTCACAGTCAATGTTACCTGAGGGTGCCGTCTTGAGGTTGAGATGCTTGACGGCCTTTACGGCAGCCTCGGCATGTCCATTGGACTGGGGATAATGTGGCGAGGACACCACATGATAAACTCCCCATCGCTCCATGCAGTCCCGGAAGTCGTTGCTGGTGAACTGGGGCCCGCCGTCAGTCCTCAGGCGGAGAGGGACACCAACTTCCCGGAAGTAGCGACAGAACATACGTACTGTATGAGAGGCAGTAGTGTTGCCTCCGCAGGGAACGACAACAGGCCAACCTGAGAGCCGGTCGGCGATGACGAGAAAGGACTTTCCCGCCACAACGAAGAAATCCGCAGAGACGGACTCAAAGGGCCTCGTAGGGTTGTCGTTGTTCATGAGGGGTTCCTGCTGCTGACTAGGCTGCAGCACCTGGCATGGCTCGCAGACTTGAATGGAACTAGCGATGTCGGAGTCGATGCCTGGCCAAAAAACAGCTTGTCTCGCCCGGCGCTTAGTAGCTTCCACACCCCTGTGGCTGTCATGCAGGTGGGCTAGGGTGCGGCGGCGGAGGGCGGCAGGAACCACAACTTTTGCTCCATACAAGACGAGGTCGCCATCAGCATAGAGGTCGTCCCGCATCTTCCAGTATGGGAGTAAAGAGCTGTGTAAATCGTACCGGTTGGAGGGAAATCCCGAGGTCACCCAGTTCAGTAGACGGATGTACGAAGGGTCCGCTCTTGCCGCAGCTCGGAGTTCCTGAAGAGTCCTGTCGGCGTCCTGCGGTGGAGACTCTTCTGAGATGACGGCGTTCACGGTCACTACGGTCCTGAGGTGTACAGTAGTATCAGCACATGCGACTTCGTCCTCTGGTGTGGGGTGGCTGACTGGGGCTCGTGACAAAGCATCAGGGATGCAGAGCAGCTTCACAGCACGCCACACAGCTGTGAAGAGGTAGGGCGAGATCTTCTCCTTAAGGCGTTGGAGGCGGGGATTCTCGACCGCATCCAAGGAGTAGTGGTTCAGGATCGGGATGAGTGGCCGATGATCAGTCATGAGGTTGAAGTGTTGTAGGCCGATCAGATACAACCTACATTTGGACATGGCCCAGACGGCGGCTAACAGCTCCAGTTCGATGGTGGCGTAGCGAGTCTCGGCGTCAGTGAGAAACCGAGAGCCACACTGAACCAGACGAAGGCGTCCATTGCCGTGGTCCTGTAGCAGAGCGTATCCAATCCCGTAGAGGCGGGAGGCATCAGTCTGCACGACAACTGGCAGGGCCGGGTCGAAGGAAGCGAGAACAGGTGGGCTAAGGAGAGCTGTCTTGACGCGACGGAATGCCTCATCATGGTCAGCTGTCCAGGTGAATGTTCTCTTGGGGCTCATCAGGGGGCGTAGGGGCTGTGCTGCAACGGCGATGTCGGGGGTGAACTCAGCCAACTGGTTTACCAGGCCCATGAACGAGCGGAAGTCGGTCAGGTTGGCAGGAGTTGGGAAGTCCCGGATCGCGCTGACCTTTCCAGGATCAGCCGAGATGCCCTTGCCTGAGAGGGTGTACCCACAGAAGTTCACACTAGGTGCGGCGACCACAAACTTATCCTTGTTGAGGGTGATCCCGTACTTGCGGCACCTGGTGAGCATCTGGTGAATACGCTCAAGATGCGTGGAGTAATCCTCGTCATATAGGAGCACGTCGTCGATGACCTTGACACAGTTCGCCACACCCTGAAGGGCCATGTCACCACGGAGGCAGAAAGCATCGCCAGTAGCCGCGAAACCCATAGGTCCTCTGCAGTGCTGAAATCGGCCATACGGTGTGATGAACGTCGTGAGGTGCTGATCTTCTTCCGCAAGTTCCATCTGCCAGTACCCACATAAGGCATCTGCTGTAGTAAAATACCTTGCCTTCGGGTCCACACTGCGTATAGCGGCGAAGGGTGTCGGTGAAGGGTGGGTCGGGCGGGAAACTTGGCTATTCAGCTTGGTGAGGTCGACGGTGATACGAACTCCAGTAATGTTCTTGGCGACTGCTACCATGGGGTGACACCAATCCGAGGGGTCGTCACCAGCAGGCTTAATGATCCCCTGGGCTACCATAGAGTCGAGTTCCTTCTTAACTTGGCTCTGGAAAGCGAAGGGTATCTGTCGCGGTGTGTGGATGGCGAAAGGTACTGCGTCATCCTTCAGGTGTATTCTCATGGGGGAGCCAGCCATTGGCTTGAGTGGAGCCGTCTTGAGGTCCTCCTTGGAAACCAGCACGTCCTTGAATTGCAGTAGGAAGAACTCCCTGGCTGCAGAAGGTGACGTATTGGGTGGGAGGGGCAGCTCCTTGCACCTGTTGACATGTGTTATTTCCAGAATTGGCTTAGGGAAGTCTGGAGATATTATGGCCAACTCTTGACAGTGGCCATAAGACAGTAGTGGCATCTGAACACCTTTGTGGACCTGAATCCTGGCAGAGCATGACTGCTTACCTAGGGTGAGGGTAGCCTGAAATGTACCCAGAGCAGGTGCCATTGTAGAACCGTCTGCGGTGAGCGTTGTAGAAGTTGACGGTGGCTGTAAACTGCTCCTAGGAATTCGGAGAATGTCGAGGTGTCTTGTGCCGATGACTGTAACGTCCGCACCTGTGTCAGGAAGCATCTGGATACGGGATGTAACGCCGCCGTATGACAGGTGAACACAGATGGGCTGAGGTGTCTTGCTGACAGGGGAAGAAGAGGATCCCACGCGACGACAGCGCTTGTTCTTCGCCGCCTGAGACTTGCAAGTAGTATTATTCTTCTTCTTTGACTGACAGCATTTGTCATAGTGTCCAATGCGGCTACAGGAGCGGCACTGACCGTTGTTGGCAGGGCACTTCAGTGTCCTAGCCCAATGACCACGACGGCCACAGTTATTGCAGGTGCTGTCAGCGGCAGGGCATTCAGAACCATGCCGACGAGCACAATACTGGCAGGAATGACCTGGCGTCGAAGTCTGAAGTGATGCTGAAGATTGATGCGAAGCTGAAGTCGGATGTGAAGCTGAAGTCGGATGTGAGGCTGAAGTCCGGTCACGTCCTTTGTTCTTCTTATATGCGGAGATGGCACACAGCTGGTTAGATGGAGCACGAATGGCAGAAGTCGCACTTCTGGTGGCTTCGTAAGAGCGGCAGGTGGTGACAACATCCTGTAGAGAAGAGGCAGTGTCGAGGGAGATAAGCTTCTGAATAAGCTCTTCGTCCCGCACGCCCATGAGGATAATCATCTTCAGCTGTGTTTCCTCACAAGTCGACGAGTTCCCAGGACAAACGTCAACCTCCTCAGCGATGCGTCTGAGTCGTACGTAAAAATCGGCAAATGACTCACCCTCCAGCTGCTTACAACTGAGAAGTTCTCTCCTACGCAGAGCTTCGTTGCGGAGACCCTTGATATGCGTCTGTAAAGCATCCAAGACGTCCTTCACACTCTTGTCTGTGTCGTGGGGAATTTGCAGGGTGTGCTCCAGGATACGTTGCGTCTCTAGGGTGAGACACATCCTCATCTGGATCAGCTGTTTCTCCCTAGGCAACCTTGATAAATCGACCATCATCGAATAATCGTCCCACCTCCGACGCCATTCACGGAATACCTGGAACGAGGCATCAGCTTGGAGTGGCGGTGGACTCTGAGCGAGTGCTTTCTGTGGGGGGGGCAAAGAAGTTGAAGAGGACCCTGCAGGCGCACCTGTGGACGAAGAGGCAGGTGTAGTAGCTGCTTGAAGGGTAGCAGGTGCCAACAACTCGATAATGGCACTGAATCTGGCATTTTCTTGTTGACGTCTGTGATCCTCTTCACGTCTTCGTTCATCGTCTTCCTGTCGCCTCCTGATGTCGTCTTGTCGTCGGTTTTCTTCCAAAAACTGAATTAAATGAAGGAAGTCGACACCTGTGGCAGATTGCGGACGTGTGTAGTGGGGGCTAAGGGTGGGTGGGGCCGCTTGATCCACTTTCCGATCCACTTGGAGTCCACTTACTGCACCGACATCCGTCTGAAGTTGGGCTTGTTGGGTATCTGAAGAAAACCCAATAAATTCCTGATCTTCCATATGGCCTGGTATATTTCTCTCACAATTACTGTAATTAATAAGTGAGCAGAAAAGCAATTGTCTTTAAATGGAAGATATCTGCAAGCGTCTGTGAGTGTGTGTGTGTGTGCGTTCGTTCGTGCGTGTACTCGGGGCAGGCTGGCTCACTAGCAGGAGCTGGCTGGCTGGCGGTTACAGCAACTCCTCTCGCTGGCCCACGCCAGTGCCAGTCGAGTCGTGAGCGGGGGTGGATGTCAAAACTTGAGCTCTCCCATAGGTCTTAAATAAGCTTCCCTCTTTTGTGAAAAGTGCAGGAACACAGGGAAACACTTTAAAGACACTAAAGAGCACACACAACACTGAAAAAGCACTTCACAACACTACACTGTAAATCCAGGAATATCTTGCTGAGGTACGCGCGGAGAACCACTCGACAGGAGGAGTTGACAAGATGGCGGCTCCGAGAGAGATTCTGTGTCCACTCCAATTCTGAATAATGTGATGTCCCAGCTAAACACTGCGCCATGTGTGAGAGACTCAGGTGATCCTTATAATCAGGGGTGAAGGAAACACACTGATGTCAAGTTCGTAAGTTCTATTTCTGGGACAAACACACAAAAGGAGTTAAGACAGGGGAAACAGCGTCCTGTCTTGGAATCTCTCTGGGTATCTCTATCTGCTCATGCGCGTACAGCGCGCATGTGCTCAAAGTCTGAACTAACACAGTGACAAAAGGGAGTATGATTATAACATATAATACAGAGACCTGAATCGGTAATGGTAAATAGTACAGTTACATATTACAGCATATTCGTCTCATATATCTACATAGAGGGCCTTTACTATTGGCCCAATTATCGCAGAGACTGTGAAATTTGTAGAATCATGTGAAGTGTGTCAAAGATTCAAAGGGACAAAAGGGTTGGAACAGCAATGGCAGGGGATGTCAGAAGTAACTAAACCTTTGGAGAGAGTATCTGTGGACTTGACAAACTTACATAATAGTGTGAATGGATATCGCCATGTGTTGACCGTCATAGATACCTATTCAAGGTTTGTCAATTTCTATCCCTTGAGAACAAAGTCCACTCAGGAAGTGACCAGAGAATTTGGTAAATTCATTAATGTTTTTGGTAGCCCTGGAATAGTCATTGCAGACAATGGAAGTGAATTTCCAGCAACACAGTTTAGAGAATTATGTAAAGTAACTGGCATTAAGAACTATTTTACATTGCCTTACCACCCTTTAGGTAATAGTGTCACAGAGAGAATGCACAGGACCTTTAAAACAACACTTGCAATCATGTGTGAAGATAATCCACTTCAGTGGCCAAAATTTCAAAGTCCTGTGCAGTCTGCTCTGAACACGTCTGTCCATGCCACAACTGGGGTACAGCCTCATTTTGCTTTTTTTTCGAGACATGTACAGAGACAAGTAGGAATTGACTTACCTATAACAGAGAATGAGAGTAGTCAAGAGTTGAAAGAAGCCCATAGGTTGATAAAAGAGACGTCTGCCAGAATGTCACGAGAGACAAGAGAGAGAGCAAATAGATCAAGAACGAACCAAACTGTGCAGTTAGGAGAAAGAGTATGGGTAAGGAATGAATGGCCCCGCCCTGGGACCAGTAGGAAGTTGAATACCATGTGGAATGGTCCGTACACTATAACAGAAATTATACGAGATGGTGCCGCATATGAGTTGACTAACCCCTTGGATGAAAGTGAGGTGATAAAGAGGGCGGCTGAGAAAGTAAAGAGGTATAATGAGATGGATCTCACAAGAAGAAGATTACATATAGGTAGAATATTGATAGTATAAGAGTATAAAAGAGAGGAAGATTTTGGTAGCGTGCCCGATATAGTTATTTACACTGTCAATACACTTATCGTATCTTTTATATCAGTACACATCTATTACGTCTTAAGGGCGACTTCTCAAACACCGCTTCGTTACAACTCTTTATTAATTACGACAATGACATGCACACATTAATAACACCTTCTATTGAAGTTACTAGGACATTATATTTACGTTACTAGGACATCATATTACGTTACTAGACACTGATTCTCGGACACGAACATGAAATGAATACACTTCCCACGTAAGTAACTCATCCCATGGAAAGCTCTGACAAACACTCACGTGACCTAGGGGAGGCCTAGCAGGTAGTCCTGGGTTGTCTCTATGGGAGACTGCTTAGCTGGGTGCCGGAGGGAAGTCTCGGTCCTGACCGGAGGCGACCGGAGGCGGCTTGCCTCCGGCCCCTGACTTCTCTAGCAGGACTCGGGACGTGGTAGCTGGCCCTTCTTGGTTACAAGACACACTCTCTCTCTGTCCCTCTCTCTCTCTCTCTCTGGGGAGAGGGAGGACTACGACGTCCTATATATTGGGAGGCGAGCCGTCAGGTTGAGCTGATCGGGGGGGGGGCGGCGAAGGGTCTCCTTACATTTGCCCTCGCTAATGTAGGGTCAGGTCTGGACTTCTTCTGCGGTGTAGGTTATTGTGTATATTGGGAGAGAGTCGGCCGGTGCCTTCTTACATGTGTGACATGGGAGGGGAGCCTGGCTGATTTATAACCCTTGGTCAGCCGTGAGAGTTACCCTACACTTTTGACCCCCCTAATGTCGGGTCAAGTCTGGACTGTTTCTGAGATGTAAGCTGTGGTCTGACAACCCATCACTACAGAGGTATGTAAGTATAGACATGTTTGTTCAGCTGAATGAGCCCCTACTTCCACCCTATGATTCTTCCTCGGACTCAGGTTCAGACGAAACAGATGAGGAAAGTGATGACGGAAATGTGGAAGGTCAACCTGCAAGTAGATTCCCTGTGAGGCAGAGGAGACCAGTAGTTAGAATGGATTTGTAGGACATATAGTTCCAGGATGTTGCTTCAATTGAATATTTTTGGCTTTTCAGTTTGATAGGTTGATTTATTGAATTATAAAGTTTTTGGTGGGGGAGACAGTTGGTCAGGTGGTTTGTCGGATTAATATTTTTTGGGGGGTTGTTGACTTCGTCAGTCGTACAGTCACCCCAGCATTTTAAATCCCAGTTCTTACGAACTGAAGTCCGGAAATCCAGTTGCTGCCTATGTTGTCGAAAGGAGAAATCTCAGTTTATGTTTGTGTCGGAAGTTTTTTTTTGGGGGGGTTGTTGACTCACTCCAGGTGAGGGAGTCACCCCGACTTTGAAATGCCAGTTCCGCTGAACTGTGAGATAGAAAATCCAGGTTTTGTGTTATGAGCCCCATTGTGTACTTATAGAACCACGGGTTTGTGGGGAAAAAGTGAATTATTATTGAAACGAAGTAGTAATCTGAGGAAGTGTCTGATGTAACTAATTCCCCATTCATAGACAAGAATTTAAATTCCTTAGGATATGTAATTTCATGCAGAGAACTTTTGTTGTAGATGTAATGTCAAAGAGTCACTGTTTATGTGCTGGTGCCAAAAGTATGTTGAGGTAATACTCTGATGAACTGTTTGGGGCATGTTCCCTATACTGTATTGTTCTGAAATAACGGAATTGATAAGTTGCTGCATGTACAGGTAACGGAGACTCGAGTATGAAAAGTTTAAGTCTCCTTATAATTTTCCTTTTAATGATATATTGTGTACCGAAGTAGCAGAATTGTAAACTGTTGTCCGATGTATATGGTAGCGGAGACGCTCGTGGTAAACGTTTAAGTTTCCTTATGTTTTGTTTGATGTATTAAGGTACTGTAATCACGAACTGTTAGGATGTTGTAAAATGTATGTACTGTACACTACAGCGTTAGTGCTTTTGCATATTATTCCGCATAATATGAATCTTTGGGAGGGGAAGGCTATGTACTGCGCACATCATTGTCATTCCTAAAAAAACCCTTTAATCCATATTACGCAACATTACATTCAAATCCACCGCGCTTGTAGAATCTCAGAGAACGGGAAACATTGATAAAGGATAACTCACCTACTCAATGTTACTGAATCACGTGTTGTATTGTACCCAGGTACGGTTATATTATGTTAATTGTATGTATTCATAGAATTAAGGAGAACTCAGGGTATCCATAAGATGATCGGAAAAGTCCAGTTGAGCCGGACTAGTGTACTGTAGGACTAAGTATGGATCATGGTTTGAAGGTCATACTATTTACGTCTGTGAACGTGTAGCGAACATAACTTCCACACATATCATATGAAAATACATGAGAACAATGATCTGGAAAAAAGATAAATGTATCAGAACTATGTGAAGTGTTGGAAGTGATCTAGAAACTATGCTTCAAAAAGAATATCTTGTATACCCACGCAATGAAAATACGATGCTAGGCTTTGTTTGGGTTGGCGCCCAGGCCACCTCGGCTGTGCCGCGTTGGTATTATAACCCAATGAATTTACCCACGAACTAGCAAACCATATGTGTTTATAAGGCATGAGTTACAATATACAGGAAAGGGTTCAGGTGAGAACTGTAGGTTATGTATCTAAGCAACTGTGCCGAGTAGCAACCTTGTAAATAAGCTACTGTGCCGAGTAGCATTTATATATGTAATCACGTGGCAACACTGCACGTGTTATGTGGCAACATTTCCCCTGAGGCTGCCATATGGCAAGACAGTCTCAGTCTGACTCTGTGGGCCGTGCATGGCACACGCTAGTCACCACTTGTATTTCTCCTATCCGTTAATAAATGGACTTCAGTGTTACCTGGTGTTTCCCTACCCATCACTGCCTTCTTCAGGGAACACTTGGAACCTTCATGGCACAGTGAGTATGATCTGTGGACTTACAAGTGTGTGAACAATGGACAGTTAGCCGGCGATGTGCGACTGCCGGCGATGTGAGCATCGACTCTTAGTGTGTTATGTTGTGTTGCGTTGTGTTTCGCCGAGACGTGCAGTGTTGCACCGTCACAGTGCGTTTTAGTGACGGTGGCAGTGTTAGTGTCAGTGTATTAGTGTGTCTAGAGCTGAGAGTTGAGCATTGGCCTGTCTTTTGTGGTACCCACGGAGCACGCAGGCGTACACCCTTCTCGTGTGACATCCGGGGAGACACTAACGTTCTCACCTCGGCTGCTCCAGCCCACGATGCTCTCTGAGACACACACACACACACACACACACGCACGCACGCACACACGCACTCACGGACAGAACAGTGGACTCTATGCGTTATTTTTGCGCTGTTTGTGTCATATATATGTGGTTCGAGCTGATGAGGCGCCACTTTATATACAAAACAGCGCAGTTCAAGCATACTAAGATGGGCGGTACGAAGGGACAACTTCAAGATGGGAGACACGACTCCCCACCACCATCCCCTCCACCGGGCGCAGACTCTCATCCTCCACCTCCAGCGACGGACATTGCCACAATTCTGAGGTGGATGGACGACAGGGACGAGAGACGCAGAGAGATGGAATTTCAGAGGGAGGAGATACGAAGAGAGGAGGAAAAGGCGCGTTTTGATGCACTATTGGCGACCCTGGAGCTAACCCACCCTCCCTCACTCGCAGGTATTGCGCACCAAGGCGCCAGTACCCTCCCTCCTCCACCACACCAGCGCCCTCCAGGCACACTTGCTACTCCAACAGCTCCCAAGGCATCTGTTCAACCCCCACCCGCCCTCTCACCAGACGTCACGTTTCAGCTTTTTCGTGAGTGGAGGCGGCGGTGGACAAATTACTCCACGATGGTGGACCTTGACAGCATGCCTCCAAACAAACAGCTCATCCAACTGCGGATGTATTTGTCGCTGGAGACCCAGAGAGTTTTGGAGCACACGTTGCAAATGCCTCCCGATTCTACCTCTTCAGTGACGGATGTGCTCGACCTTTTACAGGAGCATGTTAAAGGTCGGAATAACGAGGCTTTGCGTCACCACGCCTTCACCAGCTGCAAGCAGGCGGAGAATGAATCCTTTGACGACTTTTTTGTACGTTTGAAGAGTTTGTCGGAGGAGATCGACGTCTGCAAGGCGCACAGCCGTGAATGTGAGGAAGCCTGGATCAAGCACGGGATCTTGACAGGTGTCAGACAAGAAGAGTTGGTGCAGCGCCTCATCCCCCTGGACACTTCCTCCACACTCCAGGTGGTAGTGACTGAATGTCGGTCATACGAGGCCACCAAGTCCGCCACCTCTGACTTATGGGCCCCACCTGCTGTGAGAGCTATCTCACAATACAAGAAGGGTAAGAAGGCGGCCAACAACGTGAAGGTTGCCGCACGTTCTTCCACGCCCCCGCCTAGTGCTTCCTGTGGCAGCTGTGGAAAGCAGCATGGCCCCAAGACATGCCTGGCCGCCGACGCACTGTGTCGTGGATGTGACCGTAAGGGCCACTGGTCTAACACAGACAGGTGCCCTGCACGAGGCCACAAGTGTCAAGCCTGCGGTCGCTATGGACACTACGACAAGTGCTGCCGCCAACCCAAACCCAAAAGCCCGAGACGAGGAGGAAAGCAGCGCACTTCCCTCGGGGTGGTTCGCACACAGCCCCCTTCAGATGGCCCACGCAGCCCAAAGCAGCAGCTGAGTCACATCAGGAGGGTGGAATCGACCATACGCCCCAGGGCTACCCCTTCCCCTACCATCCGCGTCGCCGTCACACACGGTGATGTGTCGGGTCACATCGAGGTGATACCGGACACCGGTGCTGATACAACGGTGATAGGCCTGAAGCACCTCCAGAAACTGGGCCTCACCAAACGCGGCCTGGGACCACCGCCGCAGCTGCAGTACTACAATGCTGACGGTTCCCAGATGCCAGACGCTGCGGGCTCCTTTCAAGCGGAGATCACTTACGGCGACAGGTCGTGTCACGGATGGATCGACGTGCAGCCTACTCTCGCAACACCCTTGTTGTCGTGGGAGCACTCCAAGGAGTTAGGCGTGGTGCCCAGAGACTTTCCCGAGCAGATCCCAGCTGCTCGGTACACCGCCAGCAGGGTGCGTGAATCAACGAGCGACGCGCCTGGCGCTGCCACACAGAGCTGCCCAGAACCCGCGTCCACTCCCACCCACACAGGACTCTCCCCTGCCCAGATCCTGTATGGTCACCCTCTCCGCTCTTGCATTCCTGCACACGCCAAGGCCGCCAAGGCCTTTGCGAAGGAGTGGCAGACCAGAGCCGAGAGCTGCGACCGCCGCGCCGCTACGCATGCCCAGGACGCCAAGGCTCGGTATAACGACCGTGCCTGCCCTCTTCAGCCACTGGAGATTGGTGCCCTTGTCCGCATCCAGGACCCGACGACGACACGTTGGGACAAGGTGGGCATAGTGATGGGCGTCGGCCAGTCGCAAGACTACAAGGTCAGGATGCCGAGCGGCCGTGTCTGGTGGAGGAACCGCCGCTTCCTCCGGCCAGTCCCACCCCCTGCTGCTGGCCCCCTGACCGAGGACGAATCCCCTACACCTCACGAGGATCCGACCCACAGTGCACCTCGACGCTCGGAGCGACTTAGGACTAAGAATTTCCGCTCAAGACAAAGACTATGAGCGTGAGGGGGGGAGGGAGATGTAGGTTATGTATCTAAGCTACTGTGCCGAGTAGCAACCTTGTAAATAAGCTACTGTGCCGAGTAGCATTTATATATGTTATCACGTGGCAACACTGCACGTGTTATGTGGCAACATTGCCATGAGGCTGCCATATGGCATTGGCAAGGCAGTCTCAGTTTGACTCTGTGGGCCGTGCATGGCACACGCTAGTCACCACTTGTATTTCTCCTGTCCGTTAATAAATGGACTTCAGTGTTACCCGGTGTTTCCCTACCCATCACTCCCTTCTTCAGGGAACACTTGGAACCTTCAAGAACCGTAAGAAATAAAAGGAAAAATTAAAGATTGGAAACTGTAGGCCTAATCTGTGGTGGACGGCGGGCACTGCCCTCAGTATCCTCCGTTCTACCGTCATCTCAGGTCACACGCGGTTTGAGCACCTTGCTGGGCATCGGCTATTCTCCCTGTGAGCGTCCCACCATGTGAGGTGACTATCAGCTATACTATTCCACTGTGAACCTGTGGATCCCCAACAGACCACCCCAAATGAGGCGCAGAAACAGTACTGGTTTGTCTCTGGGTGTAGCCCTCATCTCTACCCACCGAGGAAGGTGTGTGAACGAGGTGCCTGATATGTGCACCTAGAAATCACAAGGAGTCCCATACTTGCAGGTGTGGAGTATAACAGGTGTGGTGAGCTGGTGCTACAGGGAGGTGAGATGGTGCTACTATGTATGATGACCTAAGGTGCTATATTCCATACAGGTAGAGCAGTCCGAAGAGTTAAATGATAATGTAAGCAGGGTAACCAAACTCATCGTTGTTCTACTATGGAAGGCCAGCTCTATTGTATTTTCTTGTTACCATATAGTTTATAAAGAATAAATTAGTTAAGACATGTTATGGTTTCACCCTTCTTTCCCCTTATCGATCTGGTCAATGAAAAACCTAACCCAATGCCTAGTCCACTCTGCACGCTACCTAACGAGTTACATACTGTCCAGAAGGGTCTGGTGGCAGCGCCCCTTAGAAATTAAGATTAGAATTAAGTATTTCCCCTTAGAATTAGTGACCCCAGTCTGGCAGTATACTGTAAACAACTGTGCCCCGCTGACTCCGTCTGGCAATTGTTGTCCATCTATTTGCATGGAGCAGTATCGGTCCATGTTTGGGGATAACTAGCAGAAATATAGTATCCCAGGTTAAGTATTGAACCACTGAAAGAGAGTTAAAAGGGCCATGTTGTGCCTTCCGAACTAACATAGGGTTGCCATATCTGAACATTCAAAAAAGAGGACGCTCCCGAAAACATCCCCCCCGGCCCGGCACACACAGGCTAATATACAACATACATGGTATAGAAATCTTAAAAAAAAAAAAATTACCTTTGCTTAAGGCTGAACATCTTCATTCCCTTAGCTGCAGTCTTCTTCCCCCACTGTGTGTGTGACTTGATGTGCCCATGCATACTTTTCTGTAGATCGGATCTTTTTCAGTATTGGCTGATTGCTCTTTAGAAAGGTATAGAAGTCACTGCAAGGTGTTTCTCGGAAGTTGTACTGTACGGTCAGAATGCCTTTCATTGTTTCAACACTCAATTTGTTCCTTTCCTTTGTCCATTGACTTTGCATCAGTGAAAAAACTCTTTCTACATTTGCATTGTGACATGATATAGCAAAGAAGAATTGTGCAATTCTTAGCAATTCTGAGTGGCATTCAATGTTCTTTGATTTTTCAAAGTATCTGGTCAGCTTTTTATGTGTTGGCAGATTACTAAATTCTTCATCACTTGTAATTTTCCACAAACTGCATCAGGTTACTAACTTGGTCAAAACACTTCACATCATCAACTTCTACCCCCTTATCAATCAAATATTTGACAGCTAAGTTGACAACACCTACAGGCGTACAAGTGACTTATCAGCTGACGAAAACTGAACGAGATCTCTACGGTTTCCACCTCCCCTCTCTCTCTCTCTCTCTCCCGTCATTACAGTTTCATGTTTTTTTTTTCCGTGGAGAAAATGATGGAAGCTGAAATTCCGGACTTTTGAAGAATTTTAAAAATTCCTTCCGGATGAAGATTTCGAGACCTAAATGGAGGACATGTCCGGGAAAATACGGACGTATGTCAACCCTAAACTAACAGGAGGTATTGTATGTTGCTGTAATTGTGGAATTTGTCCCGTGTGTTATGTATTTATCGGCATTGACCCTGAAATAATAACCTAAGTGTAATGTTATAACCAAGAATTGAAGATGTAACTTGTTACTTGTAAGAGTAAGACCTGAAGGTCCAGTGTTATCTGGCCGTGTGTAGTAACTCCTGAATCTTACTTGCCAGAGAAATGATACAACAGTTGTCTCATGAAGTAATGAGTAATTGAAATAGTTAAATGATATACTAAGTACTTGGAGTTGCTTAATGATGTACTAAGTACTTGAAGTGTTTAACGAATTAATAAGTAATTGCGGATCTGTTTTGTCAATGGTACAGTAAAACCTAAGGGTCCAGTCTTGTCTGAGTGAATTTAAGTAACATCTTATTCACTCACTGTGTTAATAGATATTGAATTAGTAATCTACGAGTATCACCACTCTATTACTTCTAAACATTGGTTCCCAGGAAATAATACTTACTCACGTGCCTATACACACTCTACCACACTACCCAAAAGCTTTCCGTGAGATATGTTATATTCTGTAGGGTTTCGTGGTATAATGTTGTCTAGCACTCAGGATGGATGGAAACTCTAAGGTGGTTTTCTTGTATAATATAAGTTATATGATAGACAGTCTGGTGCTGGAGGTGCCGTGTGGTGAGGAGCTGCTCAGTAGAGACGTTCGGTGAGTAGCGTGTTGAAGGAGGTAGATGTGCAGGAGCTTCGTTAGAGAAGATGTTGCCTGTTGCTGGCCTCCTGGTTGAATGAAAGCTGGACAGCGAGGAGCTTGCTGGAGGAGGTGTTGAGTGTTCAGGAACCGAGAGCAGAATGAATCTCAATGGAGAGACAGAGCTTATATACCCAGCAGCCGTGAGTCATCTATGAGTCATGTTGGGAAAACCCGAGAAAGTCGCCGGTCTTTGGCTCTGTTGCTAAGATACTGCGGCATCTGGTGACGCCCCCCCCCCCCTTGCCGCTAGTTTGGTTGCTAGGGAAGACGCAGCAGGTGGCTTGCAGCTACGCAGTTGTAGGGAGACGTCCACTACAATTCTAATAAAAGTCTGGGTGGTGGCAGACTACTGGTGTAAGTATAATAAGTGTTGTACTGTACTAAGAATAACATGGTTCCCCAGACTAATCCATGGTTGAGAATATAATAAAACAGCAAGGTAAGAACATATGAACTCAGAACATATAATATACATTATATGAAAAGAAATGAAAGACTTGGAAACTATAAGCAGAGAAATATCAGAATTACTTATATAAGAATATAAGCAAGAATATAAGGTATATATAGATAAAGAATTGAAGAATAATAACAGAAAAGAATATCTGGATGGTAAAATATGAAGTAAAGAAACTCGGCCCATTACAAATGGTGACCAGCTAGTGGGATTATTTTCATTTGAGAACCAATTTGAGGGAATGAGGTGTGGTACTTCGGTGAATTTGTTTTCTCAGAATACAGTATACAGTAATGTATAATTTTTGTCATCAGTAAAGAGTACAAATAATTGTGTGGTTTAAAGTACAAACTTTAGTGTCAAGTACAAGACTGTAGTTGTAACTGCAAAGATATTTTTTTAAGAGTTAGGTAGGAACTAACAATTGATTTAGTTTCACAATTTTTTTTTTTGAAAGAAAGTTTTAATTTTTTGTGTCACAAAGTTAGATAATGCACCATTTTTTTTTTTAAGTAAGCTACCTAACTGATCTTTTTGAGTTTTTATTGTGTGAAATTTCAGAAAAGTGATCATTGCACATTAGTGTAATTTTTTTATTTTGTGACCAGTGTATTAATCTTTGGATATTTACAGACATTGAGTGGGCAGTATACATCTGCCATGTAAAGAGTGTGATGAACAGTGTTCATCTCTGAGTGTCACCAGAAGTGTCATATGTACAAAGGTTATGTAATCCAATGTTTCATTTGTAGCTGTGGCATTTATTGGAGGTATTGATATGATTTCAATAGAAAGTGTTCAGATTTTCACTTGAAGTATTTTTCTTGCTTTTGACATTTTTTATATAACCCAAGTGAGTGTTACATGATTTTTTTTGTGTGTGTATGTTATTATTTTTTCCTTTGCTAGTGACCTTAATTGTAAACTGACTAGAAAGAGTTTTAGTTCTCAGATGGAGTCAATTTGTGACAATTGAATTTATTGATATAGCACAAGTTTGGTGTTAAATTTTTCAGTGTGGTATTTTTCAACCTGTTTCTTTTAACTGAGAATTTTATTACCTACTGCATTACCATTTCTTACAGTGTAGACTGATATGCATTGTTGGTAGAGAGGTTATATGTATTTGAGAACTAATTCCTGTGTACTTTCAGCACTAGTATTGAGTGAGTGAGAACTCTGTGGTGATATGGACATCTAAAGCATACAATCTCTGAAAATGGATTGTTGGAAACACCCTCTGTACATGTAAGGACCACCAATTGTGAGTACAACACAGAGTAAATTGTGAACATAAGAACACAAGAACATAAGAAAATAAAGAGTCTGCAATAGGCCGGTTGGCCTGTGCATGGCAGCTCCTGTCGAGAGTTACTACCACTCTCTATCATCAATGAATCTATCTAGCCTCCTTTTGAAACTTTCCAGAGTTCCCGCACTTACTACAAAGTTGCTAAGCTTGTTCCACTCGATTTGTGAACCAGTTACTACCACTCTCTATCATCAATGAATCTATCTAGCCTCCTTTTGAAACTTTCCAGAGTTCCCGCACTTACTACAAAGTTGCTAAGCTTGTTCCACTCGTCCACCACCCTATTTGTGAACCAGTTTCTTCCTATCTCCCTCCTAAACCTATACTTATCCAATTTGAATCCGTTGCTCCGAGTCCTATCCTGCTCGGATATTATAAGAACTTTATCTATATCCCCTTTATTGATTCCTTTCACCCACTTAAATACTTCTATCATATCTCCCCGCACTCTTCGTCTTTCTAGGGTTGCAATAAGACCTCTCTTTAACTTAATACTTATACTTCTAGATATAAGTGCCCGGATATCTCTGTTTTCCTTATTTCGAACATTAACTCACTGTTTTCTAGGCCGTAGGTCCAGGCTTACAAGTACCCCTAGGTCTCTTTCACAAGTCGACTTCTCTAGGTTGATGTTGTTAAGGCTGTATACATTATAAGTATTTGTTCTTCCAATATTAAGTACGCTGCACTTGCTGGTGTTGAATTTCATTTGCCATTTTTCAGACCATCCCTGCAGTTTATTTAGATCCTCCTGTAATGCATTTGCATCCTGCCCTGAATTAATTTGCCGCCCTATTTTAGTGTCATCCGCAAACTTGCTTATGTCACTGCTGATCCCAGTATCTAGATCGTTTATGTAGATTATGAACAAGAGTGGGCCTAGTACTGACCCCTGGGGAACCCCACTGGTTACACGGCCCCACTCAGATTTAACACCATCTACGCTGACCCTCTGCGTTCTGTCGGCGAGCCATGATTTTATCCAATTTAAAACTTTCCCCTCGATACCATGAGCCTTAATTTTTCTCAGAAGCCACTGATGCGGTACTCTGTCAAATGCTTTGCTAAAGTCTAAGTAAATAACATCGTAATTTTCGTCATTATCTACTACCTCGAAGACTTTCCTAAAAAATGTTAGCAGATTTGTTAGACAAGATTTTCCCTTTGTAAACCCATGTTGAGAGTCATAGATTAATTTGCTTTTCTCTAGATGCGATCGGATGCTATCTGCTATAATTGATTCAAGAAATTTCCCCACGACTGACGTCAAACTGATCGGCCGGTAATTTGACGCTGATGCTCTGTTTCCCTTTTTGAATATGGGTACTACATTTGCCTGTTTCCACAAGTCTGGCACAACTCCAGTGTCTAATGATTTTGTAAATAAGTTTACGAGGGGTCCGCTAATCTGTTCCCTACACTCTTTCAAGACTCGAGGGAAAATTTAATCCGGCCCTCGGGATTTTGTTTTCTTTAGTTTATTTATCTTCTTAAGAACATCCTCTTTTCTGATAGTGATATTCTTTAATTTCTCTTCTTCCTTTCCCTTAAATATCAGTTCCACCTCTGGAATTTCATTGCAAATTTCTTCTGTGAAAACTGATAAGAAGTAGCTGTTCAATGCTTTGCTTATTTCTCCACTGCCATTTATCACTTCTCCCCTCCCTGACTTAAAAGGCCCAACTTTGTCCTTGACCTTTGTTCTATATACCTGGAAAAATCCCTTGGGATTCGCCTTGGATTCTCTTGCTATTTTGATTTCATAATCTCTCTTTGCTTTCCTTACATTTTTCTTAACATTCCTAGATAGTTCATTATACCTATTTCTGAGCTGCTCCTCTCCCTTTAATTTCTTATATACAGTATTCCTTTCTTTATTCCTATGTCATGTTTAAGTTTTCTGGTCATCTACCTTGGCTCATTCTTATTTGACCTAATTTTTCTGTTTGGTATATTTTGTTCTTGTGCTTTATGTAGTATACTAGTGAATATATTATAGGCATGATCAATTGTTGTGTCATCTATGACCTCACCCCTTCCTACTGGGGACTGACGTGACTGTTCCCAGGTGACCTCACCTAGGTACCTTCTTAACCCCTGATAATCCGCCAACCAAAAGTTTGGGACTCTGTCCATATTGTCATTGTTTTTCGTTTCCCAATTTAGGGTGAACCTGATTTCTCTGTGATCACTGTTACCTAGTTCTTCCCCTACTGTGATATCTCTGATAATATTTTCTTTATTTGTTAATACTAGGTCTAACATATTGTCACCTCTAGTAGGTTCTGTAATTAGTTGTTTCAAAAAATTGTCCTGTACTTTGTCTAGGAAGTCTTCAGATTCATAGTCACCTACAATGTTGTCCCAGTCAATATTTCTGAAGTTGAAATCCCCCATAATGCATAGGTTGTTATATTTTGCTGCCCTACTCATTTCCTGCCATATGGGCTGAGCTGCTTCTTTGCCAAGACTTGGGGGCCTGTAAATCACTCCCATAATTAGTTTTTCTCTTCCTTCCGTGATTTCTACCCACACAGACTCGGTTCCTATTTCACCCTTTATTGAATTATTAATACATTTTAATGTATCCTTGATGAAGAGTGCGACCCCTCCCCCCTTCCTACCTTCCCTGTCCTTGTGAAAAAGGTTGTACCCTTCTATGTGGTACTCTGATAAAAAATTTTTGCTCGCCAGATTCATCCAAGTTTCGGTGATTGCTATGACGTCTACATTCTCGGTACATACAACCGCTCTCAGCAAGTCTATTTTATTTCTAACGCTCCTACTGTTTGTATAGTATACATTTAAACCTACCCTTCCCTGGTCCTGTTTTACCCCTTGTCCTGAGCAACTAATTTTACTTCCCAGGACCTGCTTGTTTTTTTACTCCCATTTTCCCCGACCTCTCTCTACTGGCGAAACCCCCCCTTCGGAGTGACAATTTCACGCTCCAGGGATGCAGACAACGTCTTTACCCCCTCACGAGACAAGTGTACTCCTTAGCGACTGTACAGGTAGTCGTTGCCATAGAATCGTTGCCAGCTATCAATGAATGCCCAACCATTGTTTGCACAATGTTTTTCCAGTCGGCAATTTATAGCAATTGCCCTGGACAGCCATTCACGACCAACCCCTCTTCTAGGCAAGACACCACATACTATCGGGATCCCTCCCCTATCTCTAATCTTCCCCAGCGCCTCCCTATACTTCTTGAAAAGTTCCTCACTCCTAACCTTACCTATGTTGTTTCCTCCCACACTAAGACACACTACTGGATTGGTACCCTCCCCTGACAAAACCCTGTCTAACCTCTCAGCTACATGCCCTATCCCAGCCCCAGGAAAACACACCCTAGTCCTACGTTTCCTATCTCTCGCACAAAAAGCCCTATCTACAAACCTCGCCTGGCTGTCCCCAACTACCACGACCTTACCTGTGGGCAGGGTTTGTACAACTGCCCTTTCCTCTCCTTGCTCCATACCGTCCTGCCTCTTCTCTTCCTCGCCAGCTTCCTGCAGCACCTGGTAAGGGTTACTACACTCCACACCCTGGTCAGCTTTCCTGAGCCTGACCCTAGTCCCCTTGGAGACAACCACTCTCCACGCCTGCTCCTCCTTCGCAGGTGTCCTGCTAGGCAGGACACCTACCTGAAGGAGTTCCGTCCTGAGGGCTTCATTTTCCCCCTTTAGAGTGTCAACCTCACTCCTCAACTGCCCCAGCTGCCTTAACAGCGTGGCAAGGAAGTCGTCTTTCCCCACACTCCCCTCCTCTTCCCCCAAGACACAACGATCCAAGGCGGCCATTTTCCTTGGTCTCTAACGGGAGCACTTGCGGGCACGACCTTCTCCAAGCTGGGTCAGGTAACACAGTGTCAAGGTAGTGAAAGGGACAGTGAATTCTTGTGGGTACAGAAAATCCGCTTTGTGTTAGTCCTTTGTGAAATCTACAAACTTATATTTTCTTGAGACATTCTCGTCAAGTATTTTAATTTGGGCAGTACTCTGAGTACCTTGGGAATTGAAACTGTATACTATTGTTCTTTTTAGATTTACTTAATTTTCTGAGTGAGAGTCTCCGATACTACCTGTATTACAGATTATTTATTTTGATGATTATCCATTCAAGAAGTATCCTACGCAGTTAGGTGTTAAGGTTTACCTCGTTTTGCTAGTGGTGTGCAGCGGCTTAAGAATACTCAAGTGTGCTTTACCAGATTTTTGTTTTGGTTTGTTTGTTTGCCACTTGGGGGAGTGTATCTTACGGGTTGCAAGAAGTGTAGTTTCAAGGCAGGATGGCTGAAGCCAGAGGTAGTCAGGAACCGGGTACAGTGAACCTCCACTAGGGCCTAACCAAGTCTTGCAGAACCTTCAGGTGCTACTAGAACAAGTCATGTCAGGCCGGTCAACCCCCACAGTCAGTGAGATTAGTTCCCACCTCCCAAGTGTTGGTCCGCCTTCATCTACCCTTTCCTCTCAAAACCCGTCGCCAGGGCAGGAAGTGTATCAGTTTGTAGATGGTACCTTTGCAGGCGCCCAATCTCCTAGCCACGCTAGGGTCCACTTTGTTTCATCCCCTAGATCTAAATATCATAGAGGCTCGCCTTTGCTGGGTCCTAAAGATGTTCCGAGGTTGACATTAAACGAGTTAGTAGGGTTGGAGGCTCAAGAAACTATAACTGAATTTTGTCGTCGAGTAGAGTATGTAGCCGAAGATCCTCAAGATAGATGGGAGGTAGCTACCAGTCGAATGGATAGACGTGTCAGAAGGTTCCAAGTGTTCCCTGAAGAAGGCAGTGATGGGTAGGGAAACACCGGGTAACACTGAAGTCCATTTATTAAAGGTTAGGAGAAATACAAGTGGTGACTAGCGTGTGCCATGCACGGCCCACAGAGTCAGACTGAGACTGCCTTGCCATATGGCAGCCTCGGGGCAATGTTGCCACATAACATGTGCAGTGTTGCCACTTAATTATATACATAGGTGCTACTCGGCACAGTAGCTTATATACAAGGTTGCTACTCGGCACAGTAGTTTAGATACATAACCTACATCTCCCTCCCCCCTTCACGCTCATAGTCTTTGTCTTGAGCGGACTTCTTAGTCCTAAGTCGCTCCGAGCGTCGAGGTGCACTGTGGGGCGGATCCTCGTGAGGTGTAGGGGACTCGTCTTCGGTCAGGGGGCCAGCAGCAGGGGGTGGGACTGGCCGGAGGAAGTGGCGGTTCCTCCACCAGACACGGCCGCTTGGCATCCTGACCTTGTAGTCCCGCGACCGGCCGACGCCCATCACTATGCCCACCTTGTCCCAACGTGTCGTCGTCGGGTCCTGGACGCGGACAAGGGCACCAATCTCCAGTGGCTGAAGAGGGCGGGCACGGTCGTCATACCGAGCCTTGGCGTCCTGGGCACGCGTAGCAGCGCGGCGGTCGCAGCTCTCGGCTCTGGTCTGCCACTCCTTCGCAAAGGCCTTGGCGGCCTTGGCGTGTGCAGGAACGCAAGAGCGGAGAGGGTGACCATACAGGATCTGGGCAGGGGAGTGTCCTGTGTGGGTGGGAGTGGACGCGGGTTCTGGGCAGCTCTGTGCGGCAGCGCCAGGTGCGTCGCTCGTTGATTCACGCACCCTGCTGGCGGTGTACCGAGCAGCTGGGATCTGCTCGGGAAAGTCTCTGGGCACCACGCCTAACTCCTTGCAGTGCTCCCACGACAACAAGGGTGTAGCGAGAGTAGGCTGCACGTCGATCCATCCATGACACGACCTGTTGCCGTAAGTGATCTCCGCTTGAAAGGAGCCCGCAGCGTCCGGCATCTGGGAACCGTCCGCATTGTAGTACTGCAGCTGCGGCGGTGGTCCAAGGCCGCGTTTGGTGAGGCCCAGTTTCTGGAGGTAGTATCAGCGCCGGTGTCCGGTATCACCTCGAAGTGACCCGACACATCACCGTGTGTGACGGCGACGCGAATGGTAGGGGAAGGGGTAGCCCTGGGGCATGTGGTCGATTCCACCCTCCTGATGTGACTCAGCTGCTGCTTGGGGCTGCATGGGCCATCTGAAGGG
Source organism: Homarus americanus (assembly GCF_018991925.1). Classification (NCBI taxonomy): domain Eukaryota; kingdom Metazoa; phylum Arthropoda; class Malacostraca; order Decapoda; family Nephropidae; genus Homarus; species Homarus americanus. The sequence continues at coordinate 24,065,112 of NW_024713129.1, forward strand.
GGCTGCCTATGAACCACCCCGAGGGAAGTGCGCTGCTTTCCTCCTCGTCTCGGGCTTTTGGGCTTGGGTTGGCGGCAGCACTTGTTGTAGTGTCCATAGCGACCGCAGGCCTGACACTTGTGGCCTCGTGCAGGGCACCTGTCTGTGTTAGACCAGTGGCCCTTACGGTCACATCCACGACACAGTGCGTCGGCGGCCGGACATGTCTTGGGGCCATACTGCTTTCCACAGCTGCCACAGGAAGCACTAGGCGGAGGCGTGGAAGAACGTGCGGCAGCCTTCACGTTGTTGGCCGCCTTCTTGCCCTTCTTGTATTGTGAGATAGCTCTCACAGCAGGTGGGGCCCGTAAGGCAGAGGTGGCGGACTTGGTGGCCTCGTATGACCGACATTCAGTCACTACCACCTGGAGTGTGGAGGAAGCGTCCAGGGGGATGAGTCGATGCACCAACTCTTCTTGCCTGACACCTGTCAAGATCCCGTGCTTGATCCAGGTTTCCTCACATTCCCGGCTGTGCGCCTTGCAGACGTCGGTCTCCTCTGACAAACTCTTCAAACGTACAAAAAAGTAGTCAAAGGATTCATTCTCCGCCTGCTTGCAGCTGGTGAAGGCGCGGCGACGCAAAGCCTCGTTATTCCGACCCTTAACGTGCTCCTGCAAAAGGTCGAGCACATCCGTCACTGAAGAGGTAGAATCGGGAGGCACTTGCAACGTGTGCTCCAAAACTCTCTGGGTCTCCAGCGACAAACACATCCGCAGTTGGATGAGCTGTTTGTTTGGAGGCATGCTGTCAAGGTCCACCATCGTGGAGTAATCTGTCCAACGCCGCCTCCACTCACGAAAAAGCTGAAACGTGACGTCTGGTGAGAGGGCAGGTGGGGGTTGAACAGATGCCTTGGGAGCTGTTGGAGTAGCAGGAGTGCCTGGAGGACGCTGGTGTGTTGGAGGAGGGAGGGTACTGGCACCTTGGTGCACGAAACCTGCGAGTGAAGGAGGGTGGGTTAGCGCCAGGGTCGCCAATAGTGCATCAAAACGCGACTTTTCCTCTTCTCTTCGTATCTCCTCCCTCTGAAGTTCCATCTCTCGGCGTCACTCGTCTCTGTCGTCCACCCCCCTCAGAATTGTTGCAATGTCCGTCGCTGTAGGTGAAGGATGAAGGGCGGTGGGCGCAGAAGCTCCATCTGTGCCTGGTAGAGGAGAAGATGGTGGGGAGTCGTGTCTCCCATCTTGACGTTGTCCCTTCTTACCGCCCATCTTACTATGCTTGAACTGAGCTGTTTAGTATATAAAGAGACGCCTCATCAGCTCGAACCACATATATATGACATACGCAGCGCAGAAATAATGCATAGAGTCCGCTGTTCTGTCCGTGAGTGCGTGCGTGCGTGTGTGTGTGTGTGTGTGTGTGTGTGTGTGTGTGTGTCTCAGAGAGCAGAGCGTGGTGGCTGGCGGAGGCAAGACCGTCAGTGCCTCCCCGGATGTCACACGAGAAGGGTGTACGCCTGCGTGCTCCGTGGGTACCACAAAAAACAGGCCAATGCTCAACTCTCAGCTCTAGACACACTGATACACTGACACTAACACTGCCACCGTCACTAAAACGCACTGTGACGGGGCAACGCTGCACGTCGCAGCGAAACACAACGCAACACAACACAGCACACACTAAGAGTCACGTGCACATTGCCGGCAGTCGCACATCGCCGGCTAACTGTCCATTGTTCACACACTTGTAAGTCCACAGATCCTACTCACTGCGCCATGAAGGTTCCAAGTGTTCCCTGAAGAATGCAGTGATGGATAGGGAAACACTGGGTAACACTGAAGTCCATTTATTAAAGGATAGGAGAAATACAAGTGGTGACTAGCATGTGCCATACACGGCCCACAGAGTCAGACTGAGACTGCCTTGCCATATGGCAGCCTCGGGGCAATGTTGCCACATAACACGTGCAGTGTTGCCACGTAATTATATACATAGGTGCTACTCGGCACAGTAGCTTATATACAAGGTTGCTACTCGGCACAGTAGCTTAGATACATAACCTACAGTGTCTCCACCATGGTCAAAACTGAGGTTGGTCAATTAGGTGAAGAGGGTTGGGACAGTGTAAAACGGGCTCTAAAGAACTTGTTTGTGAGTTGCATAACATTTGAGGATGCCTGGTCAGAGTTCACCCAGTTGAAATATGATGTGGACGATAATCCCCGCTGGTTTTTTGGGAGAACTCAAAGCCAAGTTTGCCGCCCTGGAAGGTAGATTTGGGAGACTGTCAGGGCGGGATAAGACTATAAAAGATAAGTTGTTCGACACTTTACCATTGCAATTGCAAGCCGAGATGAAGGGGTTTATGTCTGAGTCTTGTCCAATAGAGAGTTTTGTGAGTGTGTTGGACAGGCAGAGAAGTATGTATATGGGATCTCGAACCCTAGCTTCTCCATCAATAAGGAAATTACATCAGTGAGCTAGGCCAATAGGACCGGTGCCTGAGACGGTCGTAGATGAAAGGGGGTCTCGTAAGAGAGAGAACTCAGGAAAGAAAGCACATGTACCACGAGAAGTACGCGAACCAGTTCCGCATGGGACACCCCGCCCAACGGTGGTGGCCCGTCGACATAGACCATACTGTGTGTATTGTAGAACGTCAGAACACACTCTCGAAACTTATCCATTGAAACCTCCGAGAGATGCATGTTGGGATTGCCTGAGAATTGGTTGCCGGAGGTTCCAACCGAACTGTCCCGGACACCAAGCTCGTGCCCCTCCTTCTCGTAAATGACGAGAAGAGGTTCCTTCCAGTGTTTCACCTTTCATACACTTGCCAGTGGGAGGACGTAATTGTGTAGCTTTAATTGATACCGGTAGTGAAGTGACGTTAATTTCTCAGAGTTTTGTCAACACCTTAGGAGTAGGGCCCATTAGGCCTTGTAAACACAAATATAAAGCTGTTACCGGAGATTAACTGAATGTGAAAGGCACCGTAGTAGTAATATTGAATGTAACCCATAACCAGAAAATCAGTCATCAAGCTCTGATCGTTGATGACCATTACACTAATGCTGATATATTACTGGGAGCTGACATCCTTGGGAGGTTTAGAGTAGAATGGGAACAGAGGAAGAAAGTTTTCATCTCGGCAGGCCATGCCCATAGGTGTGGGTTGTTACCCGTAAGAGAAAACGCCAAGGGAGTCAAACTATTGGCCGACTACTCTCCAAGACCACCCTGACCGGTTCTCCAGGGTTCACACATATTAACGCTAGTAAGAAAACCATATTACCTAGCCATAGTTCCCAGATTAGAGCCATTAAGGTTAAAGCAGAGGAAGGTCAGATCTTACCATCTCAGATTTACCCATGGATATTTCAAACAACATCCAGAGATATGCGTGAGAGTCAATTCTGATTCATGTATATATGTTCCTTTTAGTAACGTAACCTCGAAAGCTGTTTGTTTGCGCACCGGCACTATACTTGGGGAGTATGAGCTAATCCCGGAGCAAGAAATTTCTTATTTAGATATTACAGGGACCAGTCTAGGGAACATTCCACAAGTATATGATGAATTATGTAGAGTCAGTCAAGCTAATGAAATCTCCTTGTGTGCACCCCATCACCTGGCGATTCAGCTTGAACAGAAGAATAGGCTCAGTACCTTGAAAGTCATTCCAGTAGATGTTAATAATGTTTCCCCCACTCCTTGTGTGATCTGTAATGGCATGCCAACATCTTCCATCAATACTGTAAGACATAATCAGGGGATTTCTAACAGCATGGTACCATATTGTGATGAAGTAAATACGGGAAGCACTAGACAAGAGAAGTTGAAAGAACTAATTCGAAATCAACCTTGGCCACATTTGACTAGAGATATGTGTAAGATGTTGAAGAGTGTAATTTTGGATCACACAGCTCTGTTTATGTTAGGACCCCGGGAAATAGGTACCATTGCGGGGCGTCCCGCTAACATCCAACTAGCCAACGATAACCCCGTTAGAGGGTCATAGTACCGACACCCTGAAAAGGCTAAGGCTATCATTAAAGGCATGATCACCGATATGCAAGATAGACATATCATCGAACCATCAACAGCTGTTTGGTTGTCTCCCATTGTTTTAGTCACTAAACGCAATGGTTCCAAACGTATGTGTTTAGATTTCAGAGCGGTAAACCAACATTTGAAAGTAGATATACAACCCCTTCTCAGGTTAGATGAATTAGTAGAAAAGACTGCTGGAAATAATTATTATGCTACTTTAGACTTAAAAGACGCCTATTATCATGTAGTATTTAATGACCAAAGTCGAGACCTAACCACCTTTAGCGATGGGTATAACTTATGGAGATTTACACGTTTACCTTTTGGACTTTCGGGTAGTCCCGCTATTTTTACCCGAGAAGTAAACCGAGTATTAGCCCCTTTAGCCAGGAAGGACTGGGTGAGGAACTACCTCGATGACGTGATAGTGTGGGCTAATGATTTCACAACATTGTTGGACAAGCTGGCCAGAGTGTTTGATAGATTCGTAGAGATGGGAATCAAGTTTAACTTATCGAAGTGTCAGTTTGGCCAGCAACAAGTGAAATTTTTTGGGCATGTAGTGTCAGAAAGAGGCATTGAACCAGATCCAGAGAATGTCCGATCGGTATCAGAGTGTAAACCCCCAACTAATGTGAAGCTCGTTCACTGTTTTTTAGGACTGTGTAGCTTCTACCGTAAACATGTCCCCAACTTTGCCAAGATAGCTATCCTATCACCGAACTCACTAAGGCCAATGTCAATTTTGTGTGGACCGATAAGTGTCAGAAATCCTTTGATACGTTGAAACAAGCTCTCACTTCATTTCCGGTTCTCGTTAAGGCAGATCCCGACAAATCATTTGAATTGTACAGTGATGCCAGTGACGTATGTGTAGGAGCTTCCCTAAACCAGGTGCAGACAGATGGCTCGTTACGTCCGGTCGGTTATTTTTCCAGAAAGTTAAAACCCGCTGAGACTCGTTATTCTACCACGGATAAGGAAGCCCTAGGAATTGTGTTAGCATGCCGGTTCTTCCATCATTTTTTGTGGGGCACACAATTTACTATCAAAACTGACCATCAACCTCTGACCCCAGTCTTTAGGAAGAAGACTAAGAATCAGAAAATGAACAGGTGGATGTTAGAAATGAGGGAATATTCCTTTGCAATTGATTATAAACCCGGTAAAGCAAATGCTGTAGCTGATGCGTTAAGTAAACCAGTGAGATTAGTAAGGGAAGGGGGGCTGGAAGACCTAGCCGCTCAATTTCTCACGCTAGATGGCTTAACACCTGCAGAGCTTGGACAAGAACAACAGAAAGAACCATGGTGCAAAGAGCTCTTGCAGTATTTGACCGGGGAAAAGTTACCTATGCACAGATACCCTAAAACCACCATTGATAAGTTTGAAGTAATAGATGGAGTTTTATACCTAGTAAAAGAACAGATTGACAAAGCATTACTCTATTGCTTGGTAGTATCTGATCATTTACGTAAAGCCGCCTTAGAGTTAGTACCCAATAGTGCAAAGCCAGGTCACTTAGGGCAGTGGAAAACCATAGCCAGAACAGAAAGTCTATTCTATTGGCCGAGCTACCGTAAGGATTGTATCAACTTTGTGAAATCTTGTGAAAGCTGTCAGAATTCAAGGGGACTAAGGGTCTTACCCAGCAATGGCAGGCCTTACCAGTGGCTTCCAAGCCTTTCGAGCGAGTTTCTGTCGACCTGACTAACATGCATGCTGGGGTCAATGATTACAGATATGTGTTGACGGTCCTCGATCATTACTCTATATTTGTTAACTTCTACCCCCTTCGAACTAAAGCGACCCAAGAAGTTACCCGAGAATTTGAGAAATTCACTAATGTATTTGGCAGCCCTAAGACGGTGATTGCCGATAATAGAGGGGAATTTACAGCAGCCCACTTTAAGAGTTTTTGTAGAATGAACCATATTAGTTCATATTTGACTTTGCCATACCACCCCCGAGGCAACAGTGTTACAGAAAGAATGCACCGAACATTTAAAACCCTCCTTGCCATCATGTGTGAAGATAACCCCAGACGTTGGCCCAAGTTCTTAGGTCCCGTGCGGTGCGCCTTGAAGACGGCAGTGCACTCCACGACTGGAGTGCAGCCACACTTTGACTTCTTCTCACCCCATGCTCACCGACAAGTGGACATTGGGTTACCTGTAAAAGAGAGTAAAAGCAGTGAGGGGTTGAGAGAAGCTCACAGATTGATAAAAGAGACTTCCGAGGGAACGTCAAGGGAAATCAGACAAAGAGCCAATAGAGATAGGAAGAACCAAGAAGTACAATTGGGACAAATGGTATGGGTGAGGGCTGAAGTACCTCTTGCAGGTACTAGTAGGAAATTGAACGCCAAATGGAGGGGTCCTTATACAGTAACTGATATCATCCGAGACGGTGCCGCCTATGAATTCACAAACATATCAGACGAAACAGAGGTAATCAGAAGAGCAGTGGAGAAAGTGAAAAGGTTCATGAGTAGGGATATGTTTACGAAGATGAATGACATTCAGGTTCCCCCTTGTGAGTCTTCATCAGATTCAGAACCGAATGGAAGAGAAAGGATGGCCAGTCACGGGAACCCAGTGGGATTTCCTGCGGCTAGGTTCCCAAGGAGAAGGAGGAGACCACGGATCCGTATGGATCTTTAGGAACAGACCCGGTTGGTCGGTCACGTCTCTCGGTTGCCGTGAAGGGCACTTACTTTTTGTACTTGAGATTTGTTGATGGTGAACATCAACTGTTTGGTTTTGCCATTCAAGTTTGGCCAGAGTGAGACTTTTTGTGGAGGGATTGTCAGTATGTAGCGTGGGCAAGAGGAATGAGTAGATGTGTCTTACTGCAGTGAGAACATCGGTAGGTGTGAGTGATCAGGTTCACTTGGAGGTCTTATGCGCATAGGCCTCGGTTGTGTAGGAGGTAGTTGTGCTGGACTTTAGTCACTGCTAGGCATGTACAGGAGTACATGGGCCAAGTGCAGTTGAAGACGCTTGTATTGCGAAGTAACTGCTAGGCTTGTACAGGAGTACATGGGCCAAGTGCAGTTTAAGACGCTTGCATTGCGAAGTAACAGAAGGGCACTGGGGGTTTTGGGGGTTTCATGTGGACCGGGTCGCCGGCATTATAGTCTATTTGAGTCCATGTTAGCTCTGGCCGCTTAGATCTTGTCTCGTCTCTTGAGTGAAGAATGATTCGTTTGTGATAAGGTCAACCCAAATACTTCAGTGGCTGGATGGGGTCAGTCTATCTAATCCTAGCTTGAGATCTCGATTGTTGAATTTTGGTGCTTGGGTCCAGTGTCATACATATCTGATCAATCGCCTAGATGGAAACTACAAGCAATCCTGGTGGATGCTATAGTTAAAAATGTACAAAAATGTAATTGAGGCTCGCCTGGTTTTTTTTTATTATTATGTTCTGTAATATTGATGTATGATTATGTTCTTCGGTGTGTCATGACCAGTATTGCATTGGTAGTTTTATCTACCCATGGCTGGGAGTTTTTTTGGTGATTATTCATTTGAGGTGCAAAATTTTATGTATGTTAAAATGTTGTAACATGTAGGTTGCCTGTATTGTTGACCATTACCCCGGTATTACAGGATATTGTGTTTTGAAAATTATGTATTTACTGTAAATGTTTTGTTGACTATACCGCATAATATGAATCTTTTGGGAGGGGAAAGCTTTGTAATGACCACGGTCATACACGTCAGTTAACGTAAAATCAGACGATTCATATTACGCTCAATAGCCCACAAAACATGTAGCTATGCTTTCTTGTTGGAGTCCCCCATCGGAGGAGTCCGTTTTCTCATCGCTTCAGGACGCCTAAGTCCTCCGTTTTCGCTCAATCTTGAATGTACCCGAAACTTCATTATTCCTTAGTAATGACAGAATTTGAAATTGCAACTGTGATTGCAATTGGTGAGGCAACCTAGATACGTCTGTTTACATTTGGAACATTCAAGATCCATTGTGAGTGGTGTTGAAAGCTTCAACTGTCCTTATTGTTAGTAAAACTTGTCAAGTAAGTGAGTGTCGAGTTTGTCAGTTAGAGTGGCCTATTTTATGTCGTCCGTGGGGACATCCTGAATTTCCTATCGCTACTGAAGTTATATTATTTTGTCGCCCAAACATCAGGGAATCTGATGTTTGTAGTTTAGTTAGTGTCAGTTGTCTATTTTAGAAAGTCATTAATCTACTGAACAGTTTCTGTCAAACTCAAATTTCTCCAAAACTTAACGGCTGTTTTGACCTGGAATGTGGTCTGCGGTCAGGCGAGTAGAGTTGCTAGTGCATATATAACTCCATTTCACCTCTTTCCTGACAAACTCAATCTTTGATTAGATCATAAAGATAGACGTAGAAAATTAGCCTGGCCTGTGACACTGACGGTCACAGCTAGGTGTCCAGCAATCACTTTGAATAGAAGGTCTATTGTTAGTAAAATTAGTCTTTCTAGTAGGGATATGCCCCCAGGCTCGTATATATACCGATACACGAGGAAAAATCACTCTCTTGTGATTTCTCCTCAAACGCATCTCCAGGTACAGTCACGTTCAAGATTCTTCGAACACTGCTGGAGGCAGCTGGCAACTCAAGGCCGTTTGTTTACTATACTACGTAGTAAAAATTATGAATGAATGTAAAAGTGATCGGGAATTGGTTACTTGCTTTCCCATTGCTTAATCAATGGTTGGGCTTTGTTGTTTCACATTATATTATGCCTTTCTGCTAGATATACCTACTGTTAATTTGATTTTAAAATGGATAGAGCAATGAGCCAACTTATATAAATTTATATTTAGATAAATAAACATAAGTAAAAATCGGTAAGTATGTTAAAGAACATCATGCATCGGGCACAGCTGTGTGCAGGCGGTTTATGAGGTTGCCTGTTTATCATTAATTTATACTAAAGTGGTCCCTCGGTTAACGAGCAATCCCTCGATTAACGAGTTTCTTACGAGCCGACCTCAACATGTTTTCGCTTGCATTTGACAGTCCACCAGCTGTAGTATTAGTACGCCAATACAGTAATCAGTTCTAAGGCTTATAGTCTTTACCATTTTAGTAAATATCAAGAAGTTTATACTATTCAATAATTTTAAAAGTTTAAATTAAATTTTTTAGTCATTTTAACAATTATTAAACATAATTGAAGGTAAGGAAACTAGTTTTATGCGCACCATCCAGCCTGTCAACACACCAAACAGGCGCCAGTCTCTCTGTCCTTTCAGTGGAGGTAACATCTTGCTTGAGACTCTCTTCAACTAAATGCTATTTTTCTGTGTTTGCAAGCAAATTGTTGGTCATTTTGAAATTTATTATAAATATTGACAATATATAATGCAGTGCAGCATTGATTTAAAGAAAATAATCTTGAATTACACCAAGTGAACTAAAATTTTATGGGTGAAATGGCACCATGGAGTGACTTCTCTTCCACCCCAATGCCTTCTCTTCTCCCTTCTCCTCCACCCCCATTCCAATTCCCGTCATCATCATCATCATCATCCAGGAGCCTTCTACATACACACCTCAAAGTAAGTGTACTTTTCTACCTTTTTTGTTGAATTTAGGCAATTTTCGGTGAGCTGGAACCAATTACCCAAAAACCCATTGAAACAATGGTTTCGGTTAACGAGTTTTTCGGTTAACGAGCAACCTTCAAACGTTTAATCCCTTTCGGGTAATTAATCCAGTTGTATCTAAACGATGCTAAACAAAACTTCTTTCTAAAGACGCTGATTTCATGCAACACAAACTGCTGTTTTACTTCCCTGTGTGTGCGTGTGCGAATGTGGAGTGTGTGTGTGTGCACATGTGGTGTGTGTGTGTGTGTGTGTTTGTGTGTCAGCCTGTGTCTGTATTTAATAATGTCGTTGTTCAATTGAAGGTGATGGTAATTAATCTTACGAACCATCCGTCTGATGGTGTGAATTAGTACTGTAGCATATGCCTAATACTTTTACAAGCCATTATCTAGCAATATCATTGTCATTTCTGACTTGTGTCGATTACGTCACGTTTAGTCTGGTGTCTTTACAAAAAAATATTCAATTTTTTTCCAAAAATATGTATGGTGTATTATAAAATTGTATCTTATTTATTTATTTATTTATTCGTTTATTTTTTATAAATGCATAATAAATATAAATATAACGCTGACGTTAGGTTAGGTTAGGTTAGGTTAGGTGCCTTCAAGAGCGGGATCGGACAGCTGTGATCGGACCATTACATATTGTAGTAATTGTGTCGTTATACAGTTGTTTCTTCGTCTCCGTCTCCCTCTCTGATTTTTTCCGTGGTTGACCTTTGTAATTACTTCATTGAATCGGGGGTGCTTGAGGACATTCTTGCTGTTTATCCCAAATTTGCTAGCCCACACTGATTTGTCTACAATTAGAATATGACGTCCAATGTATGTGAACCACTGACCAATATATACTGCTAATGAATATGATGTATTTCTTCCTTTCTTTGTGTACGAACCTCTGTCCTGCATGGCAGTGAACAGTGACATTACCCACATGAATCTGACATATATATATATATATATATATATATATATATATATATATATATATATATATATATATATATATATATATATATATATATATATATATATATATGTATATACAAGTAAATCACTGTAGGTGCGCGTGATCTAGGTATATGCTGATAACCACAAGGAAAGAAGAAAACACGAAGTTCCCAAGATGTGAATTACACGAAAGCGCTTGGGAACTTCGTGTTTTCTTCTTTCCTTGTGGTTATCAGCATGCATATATATATATATATATATATATATATATATATATAAATATATATATATATATATATATATATATATATGTATATATATGTGTATATATATATATAAATATATATATATATATATATATATATATATATATATATATATATATATATATATATATATATATATATAAATATATATATATATATATATATATATATATATATATATATATATATATATATATATATATATATATATATATATATATATATATATATATATATATAGCTGTTAACGAATATGTTGTATTTCTTTGTGTATGAACCTCTGTCCTGCGTGGCAGTGAGAAGTGAGACCACCCTCGGTGTCAAAGCCTCACTGAATTATTCAGAATAGGCAAACTGTACTTGTACTACAAGCTTTGTCAATAAATTTGTGAAACTAAAAACTAACGTGGTACATATTGTAATTATTTCACATGCAATTTATTTATCATATATGATACTGTACTCGTTCATCATAATTATAAGTATAATGCTAGGATTTGTTTGACTTAAATCATCCTGAATACATACTGCACAAGTGGGGATATTAGAAGAAGATTGTTTTCTTTACATTTATTATACAATTTGACAGATATTCAGATGCATTCAGTGTGTGACTTTGATTACATAGGAAAATTATTTCTGACACACTAATATTTAGTCCAGCCACCTTCATTCTCGATTACTTGCTGCAGCCTGTTGGGAACGGAGGCGACGTGATTGTGCATCAGTTGCGGTGTCCGCCTCAGGACCTCCCACTCACGGTGTGTATGCGCCTGTAGCTGCACCCTGGTTCTCTCTTCAGCTGGCTCCCACACGTTCACAATATTGCCCCAAACGTTCTCTATAGGGTTCATGTCACAACCTTTACTTGGCCAGTCTAAAACTTGCACATTTCTTTGTTCTGCAAACCACCGCGTTACAATCTGTGCGGTATGGATAGAACACCTATCGTGCATGAAAATTATGTTTTCGGGAAACGGGAAAGCATATGCACGCACCGAGGGAAGCATAACTTCTTCGAGTATTTCTAAATACTGTTCAGTTGTGAATCTTCCTTCTATGTCAGTCAGCTCTCCAACTCCGTGCAAATATATCCATCCCCAAACATTGCAAGCCACATGGCCACTCCTTGCTTCCTCATAAATATGCTGTCTAGCATATCGGGTGTTGTTCCTCCTCTAGCAATGCAACCTTCCGTGAGAGGTAGATGAGAAAGTTTTTTCGTCAGTGAATATTATTCTTCCCCAGAAATCTAAGCCTTCTTCAGCATACCGTCGAGCAAACTGCAACCTGCCCTCGCGATGTCGCTCATTCAACTTCTCCTTGGTGGCGGGAGTTCTATGGTGATTGCCTCCTTTGTAAAGTCTTCGCCTTATTGTTAAAGGGGAAATATTTAATTGTAGATCCTCTCTTATTGAAAATGAAGTCTTGAACGGGTTGGCCTCAGCAAAATTCCGGATGGCTTCAACTTGTGCAAGTGTTGTTCTGCGCGGCATTCCCATCCTGTGGTGGTCCCTTAAACTTCCCTCCTCTTCCCATCGCTTAATCCAATAATATACAGTTGACCAAGAAAAACCCAATTCTCGTACAATTTCAGTGGGTGAAAACCCAGCCTCTTTCATGCCGATTATTCTTCCACGTTCAGTGATTTTCTGCGTGTGGTATTCCATGTTGGCAGGGTCCTTCTACAATTGAGGGAGTGGAAGGGTAGTCAGCACTGACAGCACCTGTCTCCCCCACCTTCCCGCCAATAACGTCAGCATTATATTTATATTTATTATGCATTTATAAAAAATAAACGAATAAATAAATAAATAAGATACAAATTTATAATACATCATACACATTTTTGGAAAAATTGAATTTTTTTTTTAAAGACACCAGACTAAACGTGACGTAATCGACACAAGTCAGAAACAAGGATTTAGGGGGGGGGGAGGGCGCAAAGAGTCACTCTACGAAAGAAATGCCATTTGCTGTTTACAATATTCATAGTCTTGGAATGACAATGATATTGCTAGATAATGGCTTATAAAAGTATTAGGCATATGCTACAGTACAGTACTAATTCACACCATCAAACGGATGGTTCGTAAGATTAATTACCATCACCTTCAATTGAAAAACGTCATTATTAAATACAGACACAGACTGACACACACACACACACACACACACACATACACAAACACACTCCACATGCGCACACACACACACACTCCACATGCACACACGCACACACAGGGAAGTAAAACAGCAGTTTGTGTTGCAAGAAATCAGCGTCTTTAGAAAGAAGTTTTGTTTAGCATCGGTTAGATACAACTGGATTAATTACCTGAAAGGGATTAAACGTTTGAAGACAATATTAGTATAAATTAATGATAAACAGGCAACCTCATAAACTGCCTGCACACAGCTGTGCCCGATGCATGATGTTCTTTAACATACTTACCGATTTTTACTTGTGTTTATTTATCTAAATATAAATTCATATATGTTGGCTCAATGCTCTATCCATTTTAAAATCAAATTAACAGTATATACTAGCAGAAAGGCATAATATAATGCGAAACAACAAAGCCCAACCACTAATTTAGCAACGGGGAACTAAGTAACCAATCACCGATCACATTTACATTCATTCATAATTTTTACTAAGTAGTATAGTAAACAAACGGCCTTGAGTTGCCAGCTGTCTCCAGCAGTGTTCGAAGAATCTTGAACATGACTGTACGTGTGATTGTTTCTCGGCATTATGTTATTTCAGTTTAACTTAGTCGATTTTTTGTGCATATCAGTGTTCATGTTTTAACATAGTAATATCCTGTGCCAAATAAATAGAGTAACGTAGATATCGTCTGTACCGTTGCCAGACGTATGTTTTGTATAGTTGAAGATAAATGTTCACTCCCTCATGATTTCTCCTCAAACGCATCTCCAGACGCTGTTTGTGTGTTCGCAACACTACTGATGTTCGGTAGCTGCCTATGAGCAAGATGGTTCTCGAAGGATGTCTTTAAGATGGCGAGATTAGAATCCCAGGACGAGATTCCTCGGGAGACGCCATCGACTACGCTGCTAGTCTGTCACAAGTCAACCTCCCCGGGCGCACCTAGCTAGCTTTTAGCTTGGCGGTCGATGTAAACAACTGTGCCCCGCTGACTCCGTCTGGCGATTATCGTCCACTATTTGCATGGAGCAGTGTCGGTCCATGTTTGGGGATAACTAGCAGAAATATAGTATCCCAGGTTAAGTATTGAACCACTGAAAGAGAGTTAAAAGGGCCATGTTGTGCCTTCCGAACTAACAGGAGGTATTGTATGTTGCTGTAATTGTGGATTTTGTCCCGTGTGTTATGTATTTATCGGTATTGACCCTGAAATAATAACCTGTGTGTAATGTTATAACCATGAATTGAAGATGTAACTTGCTACTTGTAAGAGTAAGACCTGAAGGTCCAGTGTTATCTTACCGTGTGTAGTAACTCCTGACTCTTACTTGTCAGAGAAATGATACAACAGTTGTCTCATGAAGTAATGAGTAATTAAAGTAGTTAAATGATATACTAAGTACTTGAACTTGTTTAATGATGTACTAAGTACTTGAAGTGTTTAATGAATTAATAAGTAATTGCGGATCTGTTTTGTCAATGGTACAGTAAGACCTAAGGGTCCAGTATTGTCTGAGTGAATTTAAATAACATCTTATTCACTCACTGTGCTAATAAATATTGAATTAGTAATCTACGAGTATCACCACTTTATTCCTTCTAAACATTGGTTACCAGGAAATAATACTTACTCACGTGCCTATACACACTCGACCACACTACCCAAAAGCCTTCCGTGAGATATGTTATATTCTAATAAAAGTCTGGGTGGTGGCAGACTACCGGTGTAAGTATAATAAGTGTTGTACTAGTTCCCCAGACTAATCCATGGTTGAGAATATAATGAAATAGAGTATACTTCAGCAAGGTAAGAACATATAAACTCAGAACATATAATATACATTATATGAAAAGAAATGAAAGACTTGGAAACTATAAGCAGAGAAATATCAGAATTACTTATATAATAATATAAGCAAGAATATAAGGTATATATAGATAAAGAATTGAAGAATAATAACAGAAAAGAATATCTGGATGGTAAAATATGAAGTAAAGAAACTCGGCCCATTATACTCGCTTCTCTGATCCTGGAGAATCATATAAATACACCTCAGCCTAGCCGTGAAGATCACCACTAATTCGCAGCCAGCCTTCGCCGTGACCGGACCTCTCCCTAGACCCTTCACTGCCAAAGCCTACCAGCCTGTCTCTAACCGTTGACGACTGGAATGCAAACGACCACCTCACTATCCATCACTTATACACCTGGGAAGCTCGTTCCAGACAACGCCCTTTCTGTGCCTCCCCACTGATCAGGGGTGACTCCTGATCAGAGGCAGCCCTCATTGGGTGCTCTGTAACGGCTTCTTGCAGCGGACTTGTGCCGCGATCCCACCGGTGTTACTTACACCAGTGGCTATTCTTCCTCTTTTCTTCCTTCTTTTTCGCTCTGGCCTGGGGACCTGCACCCTAAAGGTGTATTCGTCCTTGGGTCCCCCCTGTAACTGTTCACCTCCCTCCCAGGAGTTTGTGAACAAGAAAGGGGTCAGGAGCAGTACCCATCCCTCCGCCGAGCCTTCCTAGGTAACCGTGATCAAGCGGGTCCACCTGAGAAGGGGTCACAATCCTGAACCCGCACCCCCCCCCCTAATTAGGTACACTAGCTCACGTCTATAAGTGAGCATTCATTACCACTAGGGAAGTAGGCTCCCCTGACGGGGCTTCCGGGACAGTTGCGGGAACCAATCTAAGCCCACTCAACCAACAAGTGGCGGTGGGGAGTGTTGTAATTCCTGTGACAAACTCCTGTCCTGGAATAGGTAGGTCTCCAACCTCAAACCACACACCGGTGGCCTGTCCACCACATACTCTCTGGAATGAGGGCACACCGGGTACGGATACGCTCCCATGAAGGAGGCGTGACTGACGAGAGAAAAGCAGAACTAGCAAGACTCCTCAGTGCAACCCTACTCATCAAAATATCCAACCTCATCACGACCAAGGACTCCTTCATCGCCCTGTGCCTGACTGAGAATGATGTAGACTTACTCTTATCGAGCGAGAGCACAAGGAAACTCAAGTCTGCAAAATTTGAAGTTGCAGTCCCTCCACAACTCCGAGCAAGGAAGTCAATTGTGGTCAAACTATGAGGGCCACTACTGCCACCATTTATGAGGGCCTCTGTGTGCCAGTAACAATTCCTTTTACTCTCATACTTATTACCATTGGTAGCTTGACGAGAGGAGGCTCGTGGGTAGATGTAATGATAGTATCAAGCAATAGGGAAGAAATAACGGTAACTACTGTAGGTAAATAATAGACACAATATACAAATACAAAATTTATTTAAACATTAATATGAAATTAGGAGAAAGAATTTATTTGTACCAACAGACGAAATCTAGTACTAGGCCCTCAGGCTCAACATACTCACACCACTACTGGGTGGATATACTCAATAACAAGATCGTCTGGGGGAATATCACGG
>NW_024713129.1:24081679-24085004 GCF_018991925.1 Homarus americanus
ACACAACATGGTTACAGCATAAACCTTAGGCTCTACTCCATCATTTGATCCACTACATGGCAACCTGGACAAAGCATCTGCATTGGAATGATTCTCTGAACGCCTGTACTGTATCTCAAAGTCATATGCAAACAATATCACAGCCCATCTCTGCATTCTTGCTGCAGCAACTGTAGGAACTGGTGATTTAGGACCCAAAATTGTCAAGAGAGGCTTGTGATCAGTTATTACTTTTACTTTTATCCTCTTCACCACTGATCAGCTCGTTAGCCACTTGGGCGATCGGTCACGTCTCTCATTACTTTTCCTTTTCTTTTATCCTCTTCACCAAAAGATCGGTTCGTTAGCCGCTTGAGCGATCGGTCACGTCTCTGTTACGCACTTTTGGCAAGTACTGGGCATGCACCGGCTCCTGAATGTACCTGAACCCACTCCAGTGTTGGTCAAGTCTTGTCTTGAAAGAGCTCACACCCGGTGCCGTCACAACACTTTCTGGTAGATTGTTCCAAGAGTTCACAACCCTCACTCCGAAAAAGTTTGCCCCCACAGTTTTCTGGACTTGCAGCTTCTTCAATCTTGAGCTGTGACCCCTTGTGGGGCAAGCGTCAGCCAGCTCCAAGTAAGGACACTTGACTGAGTAGTGCTGCTTGAGATGCTTATACACCTCAATTAGGTCACCTCAATTAGGTCACCTCAATTAGGTCACCCCTTGCCCGTTTGTAGTATAAGCTAGGCAAGTTCAGGCGCTCCAATCTCTCAAGCCCCGTCCACACGATCGAGCAGTGCCCGGCGGGCTTTGCCCATTTACCGGGTAAAGCCTGTGTGTTGTTGTACACACGGGGGTGGTTGGCGGCAGTCATAGTCGGGCGCGGGTAGCTAGTAGGTGGTCGGCAGTGGAAGGTGCGGCACGATCACCATAGTGTGTCGCAGGAATAATCGCCGGACAGTTAAAGCGAAGAGCATAGCGTTGTGTTCTATAATAATTGCTGCTATGTGCAAAAAGAAGAACCAACTGCAGAAAAGGGAATAGGGCAAAGAGTGGTTAGGTCGAAGAAAAGTATTGGGAAGTCATGCCACGATTTTACGTGAACTGCAAGATGAACTTGAGCAAGACTTCACCAATTACATGAGAATGGACCCCAACACCTTTTACAAAATTCTAGAGAAAGTGGAACCATATATAAAAAAAACAGGATACCAATATGAGGGAGAGTATATCTGCAGAGGCTCGTCTAGAGGCAACGCTCATAATCTTTCAGCTGGGTGCACCTACACGTCACTTCAGTATAGAACGACGATATCAAAACAAAGTTTGTCTAGCATAATACCTGCAACTTGTCAAGTCATGTATGAAGTGCTCAAGGAAGATTACTTGCAGGTGAGATTTGTAGTACATAAAAATTCATTGAATAATGTTAGAATTATGATATGCATAGACAGGAAGCTATGGGACTAGAGTCGTCGCTCCATATCAGGCAGCAAACCACCAGGCAGGCTGACCATGATTTCGCTCAACGACGGGCACGGGCACTCCGCTGGTTTGCCCGCCAATTTTGCCAGATAACGGGCATTTAGCGCTTGCCCGCCAGGCAAGCTCGATCGTGTGGACGGGCCTTCAGGGTAACTGAGGGGCCGAAGTGCAGGCACCAGTCTGGTGGCCCTCCTTTGAACATTTTCAACCAGCTGACAGTCCCTAGCATATCTCGGGGACCAGACGGGGTGACAGTACTCCAGATGGGGAGGTACTTCACTCTTGAACATCGTTACGAAGGACGGACCGTCTAGATATCTGAACGACCTTTTTATAAGACCCAATAATTTATTTGCCTGATTTACCTTCTTCTCGCAATGGCCCAAGAACTCCAGCTCATTGTCAACATACACACCTAGGTCATTCTCACATTCAGTCTCAAATAGTGCAGTTTCTTCATCCCTTTGGGACATATGATACGCCTCCTTACCGTTGGTACGCCCAAGGTGCATCCTCTTACACTTCGTGAATCTCAGCAGCCATTTCTTCGACCATTCTTGGAGCCCACAGGGGTCCTTCTGCAGCTCTTCACAGTCCGCTTGGTTCTTGATTTCCCGAAATAACTTGGCGTCCTCCCATATAAATACTTGTGAAATTTCTTTACTCAAAATATTATAGACAAAGCCTCTTTCTCTATTTGTGCATAATTTTTCTCGCTTTGGTCAAGAGTTCTCCAGGCATATGCAATAGGTCTTTCTTCACCGTTATCCATTTTGTGACTTATGACAGGACCTAATCCATTGCCCGATGCATCACAAACAAGCTTTAGTGTTCTACTGGTATCGTTGTTATCACCACGTGCCGGCCACATGTTGAATGAAGAAACTGTTTACAACTCAAAATAGCTTACTAAGCGAGATGGAGCTGGTAGCAGCTGTGTGACTGCCTGAGGACCAGAGTTTCGCCTTCTACCGTAGAGGCAACATCTTGATTCTCGTCAGCCAACATCTTCCTGCTGGATATAATATTTGTTCTCGTTGGTCTAACCCTAGACCCGAAAACGTGAGTGTGATTGTAAACTATTAAATCCTCTAAGAACTCTACATAACTTTAATAAGTGTATTTATGTTCTGTTTATTGATCATATTATACAAACTGTGTCCTGATGTATCAGCAGTTGTAACACGTGAGTTATATTTAAGAGGTTAACAGGTTATGTACTGTATATTGATCGTACTATTCAAACTGTGTGTCCTAATATACCAGCAGTTGTTATATGTGAATTGTATTTTAACAGTTTTTGACCGAATTATACTCATCGCGTCAACGACAAGGGTCTTATTGTCCTGCACAACCCAAAATCGCTCCTATGAGCAATTACAGTCAAAACGTGGGATAGGACCATCGTGGGAGCTGCTGAAGATCGCGTCATCACAGGGAGCGGAAGGAAGAGGACCTATGTCAGAAAAGACTGGACCTTGTGTCAATATTGTTCAGACAATCGCGCGCGAGTGTTAGTGTTCATTGCGGATAGCCACACCGGCAACTGCGAGAACTGGTGTCAGAAAAGACTGGTTTCGGTGCCAAACTTGTTTGGACAAGTGAGCGGGAGTGTTACCATTCATTACGGACAGGCCGCGAGGACCCGTGTCAGATAGGAGAGGCCTCAGTGTCAAAAACATTTGTGCGAAAACGCGGGAGAGACAGTGATCAAAGCGTACAGCCAGACTAAATCGCCAAGTTTAAGTAGTAGCTGATACTGGTGTATGTGTTGTATGTGTGTGTGTGTGTGTAAATAAGAAATAACAACGAGGGTTGTGACAGCTAAGTGGCGTTGTGCAAGTAAGGGAGCCG
>NW_024713129.1:24085103-24128491 GCF_018991925.1 Homarus americanus
GGTTGCTAGGGAAGACAGGGATGGAAACAGTGCAAATAGGGGAGACGTCCACTACACACATTCTTTCTCCGAAATGTGTAGGAGATCAAGCACCAGAGTTGCTTGCAGCACATGTGAGGCAGAACGGGCGTGCATGCTTCATGAGACAACGGCGATGGCGTGAATGAGCTGGTCGCCGGATACAATCACTGTCAATATACACACTATCTGTGGGAGGGGAGAGAGGGGAGGAAACGGGTGTGTGAGATGAATGCTGAAAGCTTTCACGACAGGGGTACAGGGTCGTCAGATGCGGCCTGCTGGGGTGTGGGGTCAGGCTAGAGCAGGGCTGCGTCAGCAGAAGCGTGATAAGGGCTCATGACAGCAAAGCCATCCACGAGACAGCAGCAGGGTGCAGGACATTAGCAGGGAGTACCTGAGGGGAGAAAGAGGGTGTGTGGGAGGCGATGAATGTTGTGTTTCACGGCAGGTACTGAGTCGTCAGATGCGCCTGCCAGGGTGGGGCCTGTCAGGGAGCAGGGCCAGGCCAGCAGAAGCGGATAAGGGCTCGTGACAGCAGCCAGGGTCCACGACAGCAGCAGTGGGCAAGGCAGGACATTAGGGCAGGAGCACCTGAGGAGAAAAGAGGGGTGTGTGTGGTCCGCACTCAGGAACAGAGGCCGCACAGGGCACATTAAGGCTGGGGAAGGTCGGTGTCTGAGGCAGCAGGGACGGTGTGCTGGGGCCGGGTAGGATGTGGTGCTTGGGACATGGGAAAACATATCCTACGATGGTACACTCTACACACCCAAAATGCACTCCCCGAGATGATCTTCGTACAATATTAATCAACAATAACTTTAGAGAAACCAAAGATATTTGAGGCTCGTGTTTTAGGTTTTGATACAGTTAATATTTGAACAGTTTTCTGCATACATTTGTCCGTAGACCAACACTTATGACTGGAAATTCACCCAGTCATTACCAGAAGCTGACCAGTCAATCAGTGAAGGTCGCCCACAACTCCCTGGACAAGATAGTGAGCTCATGATCAGCATGTACAAACCGCTCACATTTTTCACGTGGATGTATGTTTTACTGAGCTTCTAAGGCAAGATTGTAATTCCTCCAGCTGACAACATTTGTAAGAAGTTGTAGGGTTTCGTGATATAATGTTGTCTAGCACTCAGGATGGATGGAAACTCTAAGGTGGTGGTTTTCTTTATATAATATAAGTTATATGGTAGACAGTCTGGTGCTGGAGGTGCCGTGTGGTGAGGAGTGCTCAGTAGACACGTTCGTGAGTAGCGTGTTGAAGGAGGTAGATGTGCAGGAGCTTGCTACAGAAGATGTTGCCTGTTGCTGGCCTCCTGGTTGAATGAGAACAGGACAGCAGGAGCTTGCTGGAGGAGGTGTTGCGTGTTCAGGAACCGAGAGCAGAATGAGAGTTGGTTGGTGAGAAACTCAGAGAAGGACCAGCTGGTGGGTCGCCATGCTGCGGCGGGAGCGAGGACGCCAGGCAGGCGGGCGAGGGCTTGCTAGAGGAGTGTTGCGGTTCAGGCGGGGCGAGGACCGCCAGGCAGGCGGAGGAGAAGCGAGGCCACCAGGCAGCGGAAGGAGGAGGTGTTGCGTGTTCAAGTAGAGGCCAGAATGAATCTCAATGGAGACAGATATATACCCAGCAGCCGTGAGTCAAGCGTGGTCACGTTAGAGACACCGAAAGTCGCCGGTCTTTGGCTCCGTTGCTGGGATACCTGCGGCATCTGGTGGCCTGCAGGGCGCTAGTTTGGTTGCTAGGAAGACGTCGCAGGTGGCCTGCAGCTACGCAGTTGTAGGGAGACGTCCACTACAATACTCCTTCCTCCAGGCGATGTAGGAGCTTGTTGTCTGTAGAGTTGCTTAGCACATGACAGAACGGGCGGTGCATGCCTCATGTGAAGTCAGCGGCGATGGCGTGAATGGGCGGTCGCTGAATACAACTGTCTAGATACACACTATCTGTGGAGAAGGAGAAAAAAGGGTGTGTGGAGGCGATGAATGTTGTGCTTCCCTCACGACAGGTACAGGGTCGTCAGATGCGCCTGCTGGGGTGTGTGGGCCTGGGTCAGGAGCAGGGGCTGCGTCAGTAGAAGCGGATTAGGGCTCATGACCGCAGCTGGGTCTGACAGCAGCAGGTGCAGGACATTAGCAGGGAGTACCTGGGGAGAAAGAGGGGTGTGTGGAGGCGATGAATGTTGTGTCCCTCGACAGGCACAGGGTCGTCAGATGCGCCTGCTGGGGTGTGTGGGGGCCTGGGTCAGGAGCAGGGGCTGCACGTCAGCAGAAGCGGATTAGAGCTCGTGACAGCAGCTGGGTCACGACAGCAGCAGGGTGCAGGACATGTAGGGGAGTACCTGAGGGGAGAAAGAGGGTGTGGAGTGAATGTTGTGCTTCCTCACGGCAGGTACTGAGTCGTCAGATGCGCCTGCTGGGGTGTTGACCGGCTTACAAGTTCGGTGGTAGCACTGGTGTGATAGGCGGCAACAGGTGCATCAGCGCGCTCGTTGAAAATTCTATCTGCGTGTTGCATATAGCTCCGGTGTCGTAGAGTAATCTGCTGCGGACAGGATGTTCGTGCTTATATTGGGTAGCTTTGTGCGTGAAGCTGGCGCAGGATAAGTCGAGGAGTCTGTCTGTGTGACGGGAGTTTAGCCGACATCTCCTCCCAGAGATGTCGGGGTTGAGTTCGAGGAGATAGAGGATAGATCTTGCAGGAGATTGGGGCTGGTCTGTTGATACTTACGCCTTCAAGGCAGCCCACAGGGTAGCAAATTTGTTGTCATCTGGAGGTTTGGAAATGGTTTGTGAGACCGCGTGGCCACCCTCCGTGGGCAAGGCACAGAGCAGAGCGCCATACTTTTGCTCGTCCGTGCAGCTTGTGAGCCGACGGGGGCTGCTTCCCATGGTCTAGCCAGTCCTCGACGTTGTGGTTGAAGTCGGCAGAGAGATCCGTCGTCCTCCATCCTGTGTGAGTGCTTATCTCCGGGAGTCACCATTTGTAGGGTTTCGAAAAAGCCAGTCTTCTATGCTGCTTGAAGACTGGGGCGTGATCAGTTTCTCCTCCATCCTGTGTGAGTGCGAATCTCCGGGGTCACCATTTGTAGGGCTGGGTGCCGTGTGGTGAGGCACTCCAGTAGACACGTTCGATTAGGTAGCATGTTGAAGAATTAGATGTGGGGCTTCGTTAGAAGATGTTGCCTGTTGCTGGCCTCCTGGTTGAATATGAGAACAGGACATGGGGCTTGCTTGGAGGGAGGTGTTAGTGTTCCGGAACCGAGAGCAGAATGAGAGCTGGTTGGTGAGAGCTCAGAAGGACAGCTGGTGGGTCGCCATGCTCGCTGGCAGGAAGCGAGGACCGCCAGGCAGGCGGAGGAGAAGCGAGGGAAGCGCTGAAGGGAGGTGTTGCGTGTTCAGGCGGGGCGAGGATGCGCCAGGCAGGCCCGGAGGAGAAGCGAGGGCATGGTGTGTGGAGGAGTGTTGCGTGTTCAAGTAGAAGGCCAGAATGAATCTATTGGAGAGACAGAGCTTATATACCCAGCAACCGTGAGTCAGCGTGAGTCACGTTAGGAGGAAAACCGAAATCGCCGGTCTTTGGCTCCGTTGCTAGGATACTGCGGCATTTGGCCTTGGGCGCTAGTTTGGTTGCTAGGGAAGGCGTCGCAGGTGGCCTGCAGCTACGCAGTTGTAGGGGAGACGTCCACTACAAAAGGCCTCTTTTCAATTTTTGGCTGTCTTGCACTTTATTTCTCTATCTGCAACGTATATAACCAGCCTTGATTTATATTTCTTTTATTTTCTATTTTTATATTCTATATTTCCTAGAATCTTTTTTTCTTTATATATTTTGTTTCGTAAATATTCGCAGTTATTGTATTTCTTTAAATATTCACCAGTTATTGTATTTCTATTTAAATATTCGTATTTATTGTCTTTCTTTAAATATTCGTATTTATTGTCTTTCCTCTTACTTGTTCTCAGCTGTAGTTGATTTGTTTACTGGATTAACCTGGGAAAACCATTTCCATTGTCTAACATTGCACATTCGTATAATTATTACAATTACATAGTAGACTGCCACCACCTAGGCTTTTATTTAGAATATAACTATAATTAACAAGGGGAGTAAGCGTGGTAGAACACGAGAAATTAGGCTTACGTGAGTCTTATTGAGTTATTTTTGGAGTTGTCTACTTTTAGCAGGAAATGAGCAGTGATACTTATATTCTATATATCAATATTTACTAAAATCAAATGTGAATATTATAATTTAACCTTTACTCACAACAACAATGCAAGGGGGCATGTTTTCTCTTTATCCTATTTCATATATTTATCTCTCAATTATTTCCGTGGTTTGATTTATATTCTATACCCATGGATCAGTCTCAGAAAAACCATGCCATTCTTACTATAACATATTATGCCTTACCACATTAGCCTGCCACCACCCAGACTTTTCTTGGAGTATAACACATCTCCAATGAACTGAGAGGTAGCATGTTAGCGAGCTTCTAGGCACGTGAGGTTACAATAGTTATTTTCTGACAACCAATGGGTAGAAGGAATAAGCAGTGATACTTGTAGTTTACTAATTCGATATTTATTAACATAAGGGGTGAACAAGATGTTAATTAAGTACGCACCTCGAACAAGACTGGACCACTTAGGTCTTACTTTACGAATTTATAAACTAGATATTCAATTACTTATTACATCATTAAACCCCCAATCAGGTACAATAATAGATGGGACTCAGCTGGAAGTACATATAGGAGGATGCCTCCCAACAGCCCCGATAACGTAATTATTACTGATAATACCAATACTTATGGGTTTACTACTCAACATGGGACAACTAAATTTCTGCTAATTATCCCCAATCGTGGATACAACACTGCTCCGGAACATATCATAACTAGTAAAGTAGCATTTGATCGATAAATATATATCAGATCAAACCCAGTGCCTCTAGGAATACGAGGATCCAACACATGAACCACGCGGCGGTCTCGACAATGTTGAAAACCCAGAAATTCAAGACGTGGGTTGGAATTGCAAACGATGAGCAGGAAACGGGAGGATGTATGCAAGAGCCCGAAACCAAGCAAGGATAGAGTGTAGGAGGGCTGAAAAGGGTTCAGGCTGGTTGCAAGCGAGTCAAGTCAAACCCAAAGGCGTTTTACCGCTATGCAAAGTCAGAAATTGAAAACACTTGGTAAAATTATCAGACCGAAGGCTTGTGGATGAGAGTAGTTACGCAGATTCTGACCAGGATAAAGCTGAGGCATTGAACAACATCTTTTCCTCGGGGTAGCTGCACCACCCAGACTTTTTCATTATATAGCCTAACTCATGGAAAGTTGTTGGGTAGTGTGAAGTGATCTAAAACACGTGAGTAAGTATTATTTTCTGGAACCAATGTTTAGAAGGAGCAAGTGGTGATACTCAGATTACTAATTCAATATTTATTAACACAGTAAAGTGGAGAAGATGCATCTTAGATTCCTCCAGGCTAAACAGAACCGCAATTAACTTATTAAATCATCAAACACTTCAAGGCTTATTACCTCATCCGTCTCGGTTTACCCATCGTAATTTCAAACAACATCGAAATAATAGAACGTTAATTGAATTCATGTATATATATGTTCCTTTAATAGCAACCTCAAAAGCTGTTTGTTTTGCGTACTGGTACAATACTTAGGGGTATGAGATCCTCCCCAGACGAGAAATTTACTTATTTAGATACTGCAGGGACCAATCTGAGGTATTCCACAGGTATATGAGGAATTATGTAAAGTCAGTCAAGCAAATGAGAAATCTCCTTATGTGCACCCCCATTACATGGCGATCCAGATTGAACAGAAGAATAGGCCCCATGCCTTGAAGGTCATTCAGTAGATGATAATCATGTTGCCCCCACTCCTGTATGATCTGTAATGGCATTCCAACATCTTCAATCAGTAACATGCAAGGCATATTCAGAGTTCGAACAGCATGATACCCACATTGTGATGAAATAAATACAGGAAACACTAAAGCTTTACGAGAAGTTGAAAGAGCTAATTAGAAATCAACCTTGTACATTTGATAGAGAAATGCGCAAGAGGTTGAAACCCTGATCTTGGATCACACTGCTTTGTTTGTATTTAGGACCTCGAGAAATGGGCACTATTGCGGGGCGTCCCGCGAACATCAACAGCCAACGATAACCCGTTAGAGGACCTCGAAGTATCGATACCCTGAAAAGGCTAAGGACATCGTAAAAGGCATGATCACCGACATGCACGACAGGCATATCATCCAGACCATCAACCGCTGTTTGGTTGTCTCCCCATTGTGTTAGTCACTAAACCTAATGGTTCAAACGTATGTTTAGATTTCAAACGGTAAACCAACATTTGAAAGTGAATGCAGCCTTTGGGTTAGATGAATTGGTAGAGAAAGCTGCCGGGAAATAAGTATTATGCTACTTTAGACTTGAAGGACGCCTATTATCAAGTAGTACTCAATGAACAAAGTAGAGACCTAACTACATTTAGCGACAGCTATAACTTATGAAGATTTACACGTTTACCGTTTGGGCTGTCAGCTAGTCCCGCTGTTTTACCCGAGGTAAACCGGGTATTAGCCTTAGCCACGAAGGACTGGGTAAGGAACTACCTCGATGATGTGATGGTGTGGGCTAACGATTTCTACAACAGCAGTGAGACGAGCTGGCCAAGTGTTTTGATAGATTCGTAGAAATGGGAATCAAAGTGCAAACTTATCAGTATCCAGTTTGGCCAACAACAAGTGAAATTCTTAGGGCATGTAGTGTCAGAGAGGTATTGAACCAGACCCAGAGAATGTCCGATCGGTATCAGAGTGTAAACCCAATTAATGTAAAGCAGTTCGTCGGGTTTTTTAGGAATGTGCAGCTTCTACCGTAAACATGTCTAACTTTGCTAAGATAGCTTATCCAATCACCGAACTCACTAAAGCAAATGTCCTTTTGTGTGGACCGATAAATGTCAGAAGTCCTTTGATACGCTGAAACACGCCCTCCACATCGTTTCCGGTTCTCGTTAAAGGCAGATGCCGATAAACCTTTTGAATTGCACAGCGATGCCAATTGCCACCTGTGTAGGAGCTTCACTCAATCAGGTGCAGACAGATGGCTCGTTACGTCAGTCAGTTGATTTTCCCGAAAATTAAAACCCGCTGAGACTCGCTATTCTACCACCGATAAGGAAGCCCTCGGAATTGTGTTAGCATGCCGGTTCTTCCACATTTTTGTAGGGCACACAATTTACTATCAAAACTGACCACCAACCTCTGACCTCAGTCTTCAGGAAGAAGACTAAGAATCGAAGAATAGACAGGTGGATGTTAGAAATGAGGAATACTCCTTTACCATTGATTATAAGCCCGGTAAAGCAAATGTTGTAGCCTGATGCATTAAGTAGACCCGTGAGAGTAGTAAAGAGAAGGGCGACCGGAAGATTTGGTTTATATTATCCCACACTAGGGCTTAACCCTGCAGAGCCAGGACTAGAACAACAGAAAAGAACCACGGTGGAAAGAGCTTTTGCAGTATTTGAATGGGGAAAAAGTTGCAGGGCACAGATACCCCAAAACCACCATTGATATAAGTTTGAAGTGATAAGATGGAGTTTATATCTAAAATTGAAAGAACCCCAATTGACAAAAGCCTTGCTCCTATTGTAGTAGTACCTGCTCATTTACGTGAAGCCGCCTTAAAGTTGGTACACAATAGTGCCAAGTCCAGGTCACTTGGGGCAGTGGAAAACCATTGCCGGACAGAGAATCTATTCTATTGGCCAAACTGCCGTAAGGATTGTATATAGATTTTGTGATGTGAAAGCTGTCCAGAATTCCAAGGGAACTAAGGGTCTTACACCCAGAAATGGCGAGCCCTTACCGGTGGTTCAACCTCTCGGCGAGGTTTCTGTCGACCTGACTGACATGCATCTCACGAGGGTCAAGCTTGAATACCGATATGTGTTGGCTAGGTCTCAAACCATTACTCTAGATTTGTTAACTTCTACCCCTTCGGATAAAAGCGACCCAAGAAGTTACCGAGAATTTGAGAAATTCACTAATGTATTTGGCAGCCCCTAAGACTGTGATTGCAGATATTGGAGGGAATTTACAGCAGCCCACTTTAAAATTTTTGTAGAATGAGCAACATTTATTCATATTTCACATTGCCATACCACCCCGAGGCAACAGTCATTGCAGAAAAGAATGCCGTGCATTTAAGACCCTCCTTGCCATCCTGTGTGAAGACAACCCCCGACGTTGGCCCAAGTTTTTAGGCCCGTGCAGTGTGCATTGAACACGGCTGTGCACTCCACTACTGGAGTACTGACTACACACTTTGCTTTCTTCTCGTCGCTCACCGACAAGTGGAGTGGGTTACCCTTAATAGAAGTGAAAGTAGTGAGGGGTTAAGGAGGCTCACCGATTGATAAAAGAGACTTCCGAGAAGAGCGTCAAAAGAATTCCAGACAACGAGCCAACAGAGATAGGAAGGGCGAAGAGTCAGTTGGGACAAATGGTATGGGTGAGGCTGAAGTACCTCTTCCAGGTACTAGTAGGAAATTGAACGCCAAATGGAGGGCCCGTATACAGTAACTGATATCATCCGAGCGGTGCCGCCTATGAACTCACAAACTTGTCAGATGAAACAGAGATAATCAGAAGAGCAGCAGAGAAAGTAGAAAGGTTCGTGTGGATATGTTTACGAAGTTATGGAATGACATTCGAGCCCTGTGTGGAGTCTTCTCAGATTCAGAACCAGAGGAAAAGGTTGTGTGATCCGGGGAACAGGGGGGGGAGCCCCTGCATTAGGTTCCCACAGAGGCGGGAGAAACCCCGGATCGTATGGACCTCTAGAAACGAACCAGTTGGTCGGTCACATCTCTCAGTGCCGTAAGGGCCTTACTTAGTACTTGAGATTTGTTGATCGTGAACATCAATATTTGCTTACGCCAGTCAAGTGGCCAGAAGCAACCTTCCCTGTTGGGAGGATTGTCGAGAGTATGTACCATGGGCAAGAGGAATGAGTAGATGTGTCTTACTGCAGTGAGAACATTGGTATTTGGTGTGAGTGATCAAGTTGGCAGAGGTCCTATCTGCAGTAGGCCTGGGTTAGCTCTTGAGGAGGTAGTTGGGCTGGACTTTAGTCACGGCTGAGCATGTACAAGTACATGGACCTAGTGCAGTTTAAGAGCATGCATGGTGGTATTGCTGAGGCAGGTACAAGAGTACATAGACTGTTGCAGTTAAAACGCTTGCATTGCAAAGTAACAGAAGAGCACTATGAGGTTTTGGGGGGGGTTTCATGGGGACCCGGGTCGCTGGCATTAAGGTCTATTTGAGTCCATACTCACAGCCATTCAGATCTTGCCCCTCGTCCCATGAGGTGCAAAAGATTCTTGTGATATAGTCCTTGAATGCTTCAGTGGCTGGATGAGAATCAGTCTAACTTCTCCTAGCTTGAGATCTCAACTGTTGAATTTGGTACTTGGATCCAGGGTTATACATATCTGATCAATCACCTAGATAGGAAACTACCTGTCATCTTGATGGATGAATTGTAGTTAAAATGTACAAAACTATGATAAGGCCGGCGGTTTTATTATGATGTCTGTACTATTGATGTATGATTATGTTCTTCTGTGGGTCATGATCAGTATTGCTTTGTTAGTTTTATCTGCCTTGCCCAGGTTCTGGGCAAAATTTTGATATGTGAAATTTTTGTAACATGTGTGTTATATTGTTGATCATTACCCCAGTACTGCAAGATATGTGTTTGGTATTGTATTTACTGGCAGATGTTTTATGGGTTTATACATAATATTGAATCTTTGGGAGGGAAAGCTTTGTAGCGACCACGGTGATGTACTACGTCCAGTTAACGCCGTCAAATGATTCATATTACGCTCAATAGCCCACAAAACATGTACCTCTCTTTTATTTGAGTCCTCCATCTGAGGAGTCCGTTTCCTAAATCACTTCAAGGCGCCTCAGTCCTCCGATTATCATTTTCTCTGACTTGCTGAAACCAACCTCTCTATATAATGTATTTGAATGTGAGGAAGACACCTTTGTTTAGGTCAACTTAGATATGTCTGTTTACAGTTGGAACATTCAAGATCCATTGGTGGTGTTGAGCAGCTAGCTGTCCTTATTGTTAGTAAGGCGTGTCCATTAGGCGAGTGTTGGGATTGCCAGTTAGAGTGGGCGTATTTTAAAATTAGATCGTGGGGATACCCATGGGTTTCTGATCGCTACTGAAGTTATATTGTTTTTGTTGCCCGACATCAGAGAATCTGATGTTCATAGTTCAAGTTAGTGTCAGTTGTCTATTTAAGAAAGTCATTCATCTTCTGAACAGTTCTGTCAAACTCAAAATTCTCCCAGATTTAACGGCCGTTTGACGGGATGTGGTTCTTGATCAGGTCAATAGAGTTGCGAGCGCATATATAACTTCAATTCCTCTTTACTGATGACTCAACCTCTGATTAAATCATAAATAGATGCTTAGAAAATTAGCCTGATCTGTGACACTGACGGTCACAGCTAGGTAATCAACGACTACGGTGAATAGAGGTCTATTGTTAGTAGAAATTTATCTTTCTGAAGTAGGAATATGCCCTCAGGCCCGTGCTATATGCGAAAGCGTAGCGAGGAAATCCTCCTTCTGTGATTTCTTCTCCACACGTCTCGGAAGGCAATGTTCACGTGTGTTCCATACTTATATTAACTCAGTTTAACTTAGTCATTTTGTGAATATCAGTGTTCATGTTTTTAACATAGTACCTTCAGTACCAAGTGAGTCAAGTAAAGTAGAGGTCTGGCTTCTCGTCTGAACCGGTGCCCAGGCATTATGTTTTGTATAGTGAAGTTAAATATTCACTCGCTAGCGATTTCTTCTCCACGTCTCCAGGCAGCGGATGTGTTAACAACTCTCCTGAGGTCGATAGCTACCTATGGGCAAGATGGTTCTTGAAGAATTGTGAATTGAAGCTTTGTATTGTCCTCTTTAAAGATACTTAATGTTCTGAGTGAATCACCGATGCTATTGCCGGTTACTTATTTTTGGTGAATATCCATTTAAGAAGCCTCCTATTCAGTTAGGTGTTAAGGTTTACCAAATTTTTTTTCTTTTCCTTTCTCCTCGTGGTGTGCGGCGGCTTAAGAATACGCACGTGTGATTTACCAGTTTCTGTTGTAGGGGTTTGGTGCTAATTGGGGGGAGGGTGCTTTACGATTTGCAAAAGGTATAGTTCAAGGCAGGATGGCTGAGGCTAGGGGTAGTCAGGGTGACACACTGGAAGGAACCTCTTCTCGTCACTTACGAGAAGGAGCTGCACGAACTTGGCGTCCGGGACAGTTCTGATGGAACCTCCGACACCCAACTCTCAGACAGTCCCAACAGGCATCCCTCGGTGGTTTCAAGGGACAAGTTTCGGGAACGTGCTCAGACGTTCGACAGTACCCACAGTATGGTCCACGTCGACGTGCCATCACCGTTGGGCGGGGTGTTCCATGCGGAACTCGTTCTTGCGGTATATGTACTTCTCGAGGTGCATGTACTTTCTTCCCGGCATGCTCTCGCTTACGGTACCCCCTGTCACTTATGACTGGCTCAGGCACCGGTTCTAGAGGCCTAGCCCCTTGATGTAGTTTCCTTATAGAGGGGGAAGAAGTCAGGGGTCGAGATCCCAGGTACATACTTCTCTGCCGGTCCAACACATTCACAAAACTCTCTATTGGACAAGAGTCAGCCATATATCCCCTCATCTCGGCTTGCAATTGCAATGGCAAGGTTTCGAACAACTTATCTTTTATGGTCTTATCCCGCCCTGGCAGTCTCCCAAACCGACCTTCCAGGGCGGCAAACTTGGCCTTGAGTTCTCCCAAAAACCAGCGGGGATTATCGTCCAAATCATATTTCAGCTGGGTGAACTCCGACCAGGCATCCTCAAATGTTATGCGACTCACAAACAAGTTTCTTAGAGCCCGTTTTACACTATCCCAACCCACTTCATCTAATTGACCAACCTCGGTTTTGACCATGGTGGAAACCCGCTTATCCATTCTACTAGTAGCTACCTCCCATCTATCTTGAGGATCTTCGGCCACATGCTCTACTCGACGACAAAACTCGGTTATAGTTTCTTGAGCTTCCAACCCTACTAACTCGTCTAAGGTCAACCGCGGAACATCTTTAGGACCCAACAAAGGCGAGCCCCTATGATATTTAGATCTAGGGGATGAAACACCGTGGACCCTAGGGTGGCTAGCAGATCGGCCGCCAGCAAAGATATCATCTACAAAGGGGTCCACGTCCCGCCCTGGCGATGGGTTTTCAGAGGAAAGGGTAGATAAGGGCGGACCAAGACTCGGGAGGTGGGAATTATTCTCACTGACTGTGGGGGTTGACAGGCCTGACATGACTTGTTCTAGTAGGGCCTGAAAGGTTTGCAATACTTGGTTGGGTCCTATGGGAGGTTCACTGGTACCTGGTTCCTGACTACCCCGAGCCTCAGCCATCCTGCCTTGAACTATACCTTTTGCAAATCGTAAAGCACCCTCCCCACAATTAGCACCAAACCCCTACAACAGAAACTGGTAAATCACACGTGCATATTCTTAAGCCGCCGCACACCACGAGTTGTTTACAGCGACCGCCAAGCTGAAGGCTCGCTCACTAGGTGTACCCAGGGATGTTGACTCATTACACACTGGCAGAGTGGTGAGGGCGCTTCCCGGGGGATCGTGTCCTGGGATTCTAGATGCGCCCTTAGAGACATTCTTCAAGAACCATCTTGCCCATAGGTAGCTATCGACCCTCAGGAGAGTTGCTAACACATCCACGTCTGGAGACGTGGAGAAGAAATCACAGGAATGAATATTTAACTTCACTATACAAAACATACGTCTGGCACCGGTTCAGACGATAGCTAGATCTCTACTTTACTTGACTCACTTGGCACTGAAGGTACTATGTTAAAACATGAACACTGATATTCACAAAAAATTACTAAGTTAAACTGAGTTAACATGGCGGCGTGGAACACACGTGAACATACCTGGAGACGTGGAGAAGAAATCACAGAAGGAGTGATTTCCCCTCGCGCGCCTGCATATATACGGGCCTGAGGGCATATTCCTACTAGAAAGATAAATTTCACTAACAATAGACCCTCTATTCACCGTAGTCGTTGGACACCTAGCTGTGACCGTCAGTGTCACAGATCAGGCTAATTTTCTACATCTATATTTATGATTTAATCAGAGGTTGAGTTTGTCAGTAAAGAATTGAATTGAAGTTATATATGCGTTCGCAACTCTATTGGCCTGACCGCAAACCACATCCCCGGTCAAACGGCCGTTAAATCTGGGAGAATTTTGAGTTTGACAGGAACTGTTCAGAAGATGAATGACTTTCTTAAATAGACAACTGACACTAACTAAACTAAGAACATCAGATTCTCTGATGTCGGGGCAACAAAACAATATAACTTCAGTAGCGATCAGAAACCCATGGGTATCCCCACGGACGACCTAAAATACGCCACTCTAACTGGCAAACTCAACACTCGCTTACTTGACACGTCTTACTAACAATAAGGACAGTTGAAGCGTTCAACACCTCTCACAATGGATCTTGAATGTTCCAACTGTAAACAGACATATCTAAGTTGACTCAAAACAAAGGTGTTCTCTCTCACATTCAAATACATTATATAGAGAGGTTAGTTTCAGTAAGTCAGAGAAAATGGGATAACGGAGGACTGAGGCGTCTTGAAGTGACGAGAAAACGAACTCCTCAGATGGAGGACTCAAAATAAAAGCAGAGGTACATGTTTTGTGGGCTATTGAGCGTAATATGAATCATTTGATTTTGGCGTTAACTGACGTGTACGACCGTGGTCGTTACACACTGACCCACATTGTGTTCACAGAAGAGAGTATTAGAAATAAACTGTCCTGGCTAAAGGTCCATAAGAGTCCGGCCCTGACATGGTGCATCCTAGAGAGCTAAGAGAGTTGTGCAACGAACTTACCGAGCCCCTGAAGATCCTATTTTGCAAATGCCTGGATGAACAAAAGGTCCCCAATGAATGAAAAGTGGCTTATGTAAGTCCTATCTTCAAGAAGGGCGATCGTCACTCCACGAACAATTATACTGTAGACCGGTGAGCCTGACCGGCATATTATGTAAAGTGCTTGAGAGTATTATCAGAGATGCCGCAATGGAACATCTGCTACGAAACAACCTTGTAAAGGATTGCCAATACGGTTTTATGCCGGGGAACTCCTGCTTAACACAATTGCTCAAGGTATTGGATATTTGGACTCATATTCTGGAACGGGGTGGAATTATCGATAATATTTACTTAGATTTTGCCAAGGCTTTCGACAGTGTACCCCACGAAAGGCTGAAAATCAAACTGGAAGGGTACGGAATTCGGGGAAATGTCCTCGCGTGGATAGAAAACTTTCTACATGACCGCAAGCAGTGTGCGGTGATTAATGGCACGAAATCATCATCCGTACCTGTCACAAGCGGGGTACCACAGGGCTGTGTATTGGGCCCGCTGTTGTTTGTTTGTTTCACAAATGACATGCCTGACGTTGTACACTCCTCCATACAAATGTTTGCCGATGACGCCAAGTTATTTCGGAAAATCAAGAACCAAGCGGACTGTGAAGAGCTGCAGAAGGACCTCTGTGGGCTCCAAGAATGGTCGAAGACATGGCTGCTGAGATTCAATGTCACGAAGTGTAAGAGGATTCACCTGGGGCATAACAATGGTAAGGAGGCGTATCATATGTCCCAACGGGATGAAGAAACTGCACTATTTGAGACTGAATGTGAGAAGGACCTAGGTGTGTTTGTTGAAAATGAGCTGAAGTTCTCGGGCCATGGCGAGAAGAAATAAATCAGGCAAATAAATTATTGTGTCTTATAAAAAGGTCGTTCAGATATCTAGACGATCCGTCCCTCGTTACGATCTTCAAGAGTGAAGTGCTTCCCCATCTGGAGTACTGTCACCCCATCTGGTCCCCGAGATATGCTTGGGACTGTCAGTTGGTTGAAAATGTTCAAAAGAGGGCCACCAGACTGGTGCCTGCACTTCGACACCTCAGCTACCCTGAGAGATTGGAGCGCCTAAACTTGCCTAGCTTATACTACAGACGGGAAAGGGGGACCTAGTTGAGGTGTATAAGCATCTCAGGGGACACTACTTAGTCGAGTGTCCTTACTTGGAGCTGGCGGACGCTCGCCCCACAAGGGGTCACAGCTCAAGATTCAAGAAGCCGCAAGTTTAGAAAACTGTGAGGGCAAACTTTTTCGGAGTGAGGGTTGTAAACTCTTGGAACAATCTACCAGAGAGTGTTCTGACGGCACCCTGTGAGAGCTCTTTCAAAACAAGACTTGACCAACACTGGAGCGGGTTCAGGTACATTCAGGAGCCGGCGCATGCCCAGTACTTGCCAACAGTGCGTAACAGAGACGTGACCGATCGCCCGGGCGGTTAGCGAGCCGATTTTTTGGTGAAGAAGATAAATGAAAAGGAAAAGTAATGAGAGACGTGACCGATCGCCCAAGCGGCTAACGAGCCGATCAGTGGCGAAGAGGATAAAAGACAGTGCGTAACAGAGACGTGACCGATCGCCCAAGCGGCTAACGAGCCGATCAGTGGCGAAGAGGATAAAACACAATACACTGCCCTGTGGTACCCTGCTTGTGACAGGTACGGATGATGATTTCGTGCCATTAATCACCACACACTGTTTGCGGTCATGTAGAAAGTCTTCTATCCACGCTAGGACATTTCCCCGAATTCCGTTTCCTTCCAGTTTGATTTTCAGCCTTACGTGGGGTACACTGTCGAAAGCCTTGGCAAAATCTAGGTGTATATTGTCGATATTACCACCCCGTTGCAGAATATGGGTCCAAATATCCAAAACCTTGAGCAATTGTGTTAAGCAGGAGCGCCCCGGCATAATACCGTGTTGGCAATCCTTTACAAGGTTGTTTCTTAGTAGATGTTCCATCGCGGCATCTCTGATAATACTCTCAAGTACTTTGCATATTATGCTGGTCAGGCTCACCAGTCTATAGTTGTTCATTGAGTGACGATCGCCCTTCTTGAAGATAGGACTCACATAAGACACTTTCCATTCACTGGGGACCTTTTGTTCATCCCGGCATTTACAAAACAGGGTATTCAGGGGCTCGGCAAGCTCGTTGCACAACTCTCTTAGCACTCTAGGATGATGTAGTGGGCCACAGTTTGGGGATCTGTAGATACACCCGACAATAAGTAAGTCCCCTCCCTTTGTTTAATTTTACACCACTTGGACTCTTCAAAAACATCCTCTCCCTGTACCCTCGCCTGGCTGGCTCTAAGGTCTTGCCTCGCGTAGATAACGAAACCCCGCTTGCAAGTTTCTTGAGAAAGGTTTGCCTTTAAAATTAAGCTTTATATGGATACAATCACATTTAAAGAGTAAGTTCTGAAATATTATTTAATAAATAATAAGGAACACAAAAATACCAAGGATAAATACTGTTTTTAGTCCTTGAAAAACACCATGAACTGATGAATCTCTTCCATTAGGCGTTTATACAAGGACACCAGGATGACCAGTGTTGGTCAATATCCACGAACAGAACGACTGATGACTCATTTATTTACAATATAGTAAATAATAAAATAAAATAGCCAAACTCAAATCTATGATCCTGTTACGTTTATAGTGAGGAATTGTATTATTTCGTTGTTGTTTTTTATATTAAAACTAATACATTACATAATTATATACAGTACTTTACTGCTTACTACTGCAGACGACGTGACAATCACAACACACGATACATCACACACGAGGAGGGTAACTAACCAGTGTTCTCTGATTGAACCTTTGACTAAATTGTTCATAACCCCTTGAATTAAACAAGTTAAACAGAAGCCATGTTTCGCATGGGAGCACCTCGTCTAGACTCCACAGAGGAGAAGAGGAGGGCACAGGAGGAGGAGAGGATGGCAAGAATGATTGTGTACTCCAACATAGGCACCTTCCTTGCTACCATAGGTCTTATACGTGCTAGTGAGTACATCTGCTGACACAGTACCTACCTCACTACCATATGTCTTATGTATTGTAGTGAGTATATCTATCGACAGTTATATGTGCGTGTTGGTAAATATTTGGAAAACATTGGGGGAATCGTAGGGATTTAACCCCGGCCAGAATGGGGGAGGGGGTCTGGCCACTTAGGTTAGAATAGTTGCTGGGTTTTGTGGCAAGGTTAGGTTAGGTTACATTAGATGTTATTTCACTTGTTACCTCTAAACTAATCTCGGGAATATTGTAGTTTTTAACCAGTAGTTTTGACAATTCTAAATCACATCTCCAATGGCATTTCTGGCGCAAATTACGTATTAGCGAAATATTTAACATTTCATAATATATGAAAATTGGTAATATTGCTTTAAACGGCAACCACAGAATTCCGGAAATTCACTACACTCAATCGATAGAACTATTTTTTCTGTGATAATTTTCGTATATTACACTTTCGTTACAAATTGATAGGTAGGGAAGAAATACTGTAAGGGCTAGTTATATACTCGTGGAGGCTGACCACGCGATTCTGGGTTATTACATAGTGTCTGGGGTCCGGGGGCAGAGTCCCTGGCTAGGGAGTTAGAAAAGGTTTAGTTTTGTTATATTGTGTAAGTTAGCAAGCACAGAGTACCGGGAATTCAGAACATGCAATCGTTAAAACTTATTTCTACTATTTTTTCGTAAATAACATAATTTCTATTGCGTAATGTGTTCTTCTGATGTTTTCTTGTTGCGATTCGGACAGTTTTGGAATTCGCTTCGACCACAAATCACTCGTTTTGGTTCAACCCCCACCTAGAACCCTGAATTCCCACACTTCCCCCCCCCCCCCCATTATTGTTGGAGGGACGGGGGGGGGGCTAAATCCAAAATGAGTGATTTCCGATAAAAACGAATATCAGATTTGAACCAATTGCATTAAAAACCATCAGATTTTTTTTTATCAGATTCTTTGGATCCTGTAATCTGCAATTTTTTCTGAAAATTTACCTTTCACCTGTTGCCACTAAACGAATCTCGTGAATTTTATAGTTGCAATCGGTAATTTTTACAATTCTAGGACACTTTTCTTCAATGGCATTTGTGGCGCAAATTACGTATAAGTGAGATACAGTATTTAACATTTTATTATGTACGTTCATGCATGGCGGTACACACCCAGAACATCGAGCGACTGTGGAGCTCGTTAGGTTAGGTGGGGTTAGATTCAAAACTGTTTTTCTGATGATTTTTTATGTGTTTTGAACACTTAATACCTTAATTTTTATGTCAAATCTCTAGAATCTGAGATGGGAGGGGGGGCAGCGGCTTATCTCAGAAACTATTGATTTTCTCCAGAAATGAAGGTCAAATTCGTTCAAAACACATAAAAAACTATTGGAAAAAACATGGTTTCAATCTTTGATTTTGTATAGTGAAAACAAGTGACAATTTACCCTTTAGGTTAAGTTAGGTAGAATATCTAAATACAGGGATGACCGACAC
Source organism: Homarus americanus (assembly GCF_018991925.1). Classification (NCBI taxonomy): domain Eukaryota; kingdom Metazoa; phylum Arthropoda; class Malacostraca; order Decapoda; family Nephropidae; genus Homarus; species Homarus americanus. The sequence goes on from NW_024713129.1 coordinate 24,103,767, forward strand.
TAAAATTTTATCCTCGATGCAACAACGAGATTGGTTTTTCTAGAGGTGCGTTTTATACTCTCTGCACTGTCCATAACCATTTCATGTGTAAGTGCTTAATTTTCGGGTGGATAGAGAGAATAAAAAAAGGTAAATTTATTGTAGAGGACGTAACATAATTAGAATCTCGGGAATTTTATCTTTGTAATCAATAATTTAGACAATTCCAAGACACTTTTGTTCTGACATTTTCCTTACAAATTACCTAGTTTAATCTCCTAACTGGGTGGGATCCACCCACCCTGGACCACCCAGTATACATAAGTCGTTTGCAAGGAAAATGTCATAGAAGAAAAATGGGTAATGTTCTTATCATTATAGTAAGTATTTTAAAGGAGGCAACATTTACTAGAACCTCATATGGTTAATATTTAGTAGTTACCAACACATACTTATTTATTGAGTCATGTTTAAGGAAAAAGAAAAAAAATAGTATTAATTTATTCCATAGTGCTTCCATCGGATATTTATATTTTTCGAGTACAGTATTTTAACCGATAAAATTACCAAGAATATTAGTTGTTCAAAATAAGCAGGTAGAGGGAAAATGTGGGGTAAAATACTAAAGATAACACCAAACAAACCTTTAAAACCCAAACCTAACCTTTCCTAATTTGTAAAGAATAAGAATCACTTTAGAGTTTATGGAGCCCTCCTTATCTGAACACTGAAAACAACACCATCACTTACCAAACACCGAAAACAACACCATCACTTACTAAACACCGAAAACAACACCATCACGTATTAAAAACTGAAAACAACACCATCAATTACTAAGCACCGAAAACAACACCATCAATTACTAAGCACCGAAAACAACACCATCACTTATTAAAAACTGAAAACAACACCATCAATTACTAAGCACCGAAAACAACACCATCGCTTATTAAAAACTGAAAACAACACCATCAATTACTAAGCACCGAAAACAACACCATCACTTATTAAAAACTGAAAACAACACCATCAATTACTAAGTACCGAAAACAACACCATCACTTATTAAAAACTGAAAACAACACCATCACTTACTAAACACTGAAAACAACACCATCAACGTCTCCTTCTCCCTGGCTGGATTTTCAACCCTAAGTGATTGCCCTCGGTGGACCGTTCCCGAAATCCCACGTGAACCTTGTTATTCTCTGCAAATACCACCTCTCCAGGATCACCCACTGGTCCCCAGGTAGGGTCGTCCTCTACATTGATGGCTCTGTTGACCCCGCTACAGGTAGGGCCGGGCCTGGTGTCTACATTTCCCATCCTGAGGCTCCTGAGCCTATCAAACTTTCTCTCAGAGTTTCTGACGGGGTATCCTCCACTCAGGCTGAACTAATAGCCCTCCTTGCTGCCCTCGCTGAGGAAGGAGACGGTTTCTGCCCCTTGCTTGTCTGCTGCGATTCCAGGTCTGCTCTCGACGGGATCGCATTTGGATCATGGGAAAATAAGGGCCTCATCCTCCGAATACGAGGGTTAACGTCCACACTTCAGGATGCAGGCCGTCCTGTGACACACCCAGTCATGTCAGTATCTTGGGGAATGAGGCAGCAGATGGCCTTGCCAAGACTGGCTGCAACAAGGCCACACCTGACTACGTTGTTCCTCGAACACTTTTACAGCTTAGGACCCAAATTCGCCGCGAACAGAGAGAAGCTCAGGAAGCAGCCATCCCCCTGGACTCCCCACCCACCTGGTACGATGTCCTCCGTAAACTTCCTGACCTCTCGTATGTCTATGGGAAAGGGTCGCGGAAAAGGGACGTGATTGCTGCCTGTATCATTATTGGGTATAACTTGGCTTGGGAGATTGGTATCCCCGCATCCCCTGAGCAACGCTCTTGTGGATTATGCAGAAGACCCGACAGCCGTACCCTTATCCACTACCTCCAAAGATGTCCCCCACACACAACGCTTCCGTGACGCCTGCTGGACCACCACTCCACGACCCCCTCATGGAGACACGATGATCCTCCCCATACTGGCCAGATATTATGTAAATAATATTGATGATGTGTTAAAGGAATATCCTTCCTTCCTCAGAACCTTTATATTGTTTATATACAGTATATTTGTGACACTTGCCAGATACTTCTGGTGTTATTGTACAGGGGTACCTAGTGACAGCACTAGGTTCCCGCTTCCTCTATCAAGGAATAAACAATTGAAATTGAATTACTTAACACTGAAAACAACACCATCACATACTAAACACTGAAAACAACACCATCACTTACTAAACATTGAAAACAACACCATCACTTACTAAACATTGAAAACAACACTGTCACTTACTAAACACTGAAAACAACACCGTCACTTACTAAACACTGAAAACAACACCAACACTTACTAAACATTGAAAACACCACCATCACTTACTAAACACCGAAAACAACACCATCACAGTTCGAATAAATAAAAATATTGTACTGTACTTACCACAAAAGATGTTGATTGCTGCGTGAGGATTGGTGGTGCAAAGGAAGTTATTGGGAGGGAGAGGGAGGGGCACTACTCTCTTCTGCCCTGCCCTGTAAATCATCATCTGCTTCTTCATCTGCTTTCACCTTTTTTCTGAATAACTCATCCAAAGTTGTTTGACGTTTACGGCGCACCTTCTGCTTGTACAGCTCAGTGTAGGAACTGAGAGCATTGTTAACTGCTCTTGCAATCTTGATGTTCCTTTCACGGTTGGGGTCGTTATCAGCTAAGATTTGCAGACCCCTTCCTCTATTAGTGCAAATGCTTTAGACATATCCTTTGTTGTTAACTGAAGTGGGGTGGATGGAGATTCTATATCCTCTTCTTGTCCTGCAGCTCGCTCTTGTTCCAGCATCATCAGATCTTCATTAGTCAAATCTTCTCTATGGGACTCTAGCAACTCAACCACATCATTTTCCACGACTTCTTCAAAGCCTATATTATTTGCTAGTGTCACAATGTCTTGTTGAACTTTCTGTAGACTTTCAGCTTGTGAAAAACCTTGAAATTCATGGACGCACTCTGGCCATATGTTTTTCCATGAACCATTCATAGCTGAGGTTTTCACTTCATCCCATGACTCGGCTATATTATCCACAGCATCCAGGATGTTGAACTTTTTCCAGAAGTCCCTAATTGTATGTTTATCCTCCCTATCAACTGCTTTTATGAGCTGCAAAAAGTTTTCCTAAGATAATATCCCTTAAAGTTAGCTATCACACCTTGATCCATTGGCTGGAGCAAGGAAGTTGTGTTGTTGGGGATGTACTCCACTCTCACATTATCAGAAAGATCATTTAAATTGACTGGGTGGCTTGGTGCATTGTCTATGAGGAGCAATGCTTTATTAGGTATGTTACGCTTGGCATTATATCTTTCTACAGCAGGGCAAAAATAGTTAGTGAACCAGTCTTGGAAAAGGGTCAGTCATCCAAGCCTTCTTATTGGAATGCCAAATCGCAGGTAGATTAGACTTGGCATAGCCCTTGAGAGCCCTTGGATTTTCTGAGTGATACACAAGTAGGGGCTTTAATTTCATGTCACCTGAAGCATTTCCTTCCACAGAAGAAGTGTTAAATGATCTTTGGATGCTTTAAAGCCTGGTGCTGATTTTTCTTCAGTGGAAATAAAAGTTCTAGCAGGCATGCACTTCCAGAAAAGCCCAGTTTCATCTACATTGTACACTTGTTCTGGTGTGTAACCTCCTTCATCAATAATTTTCTTTAGTTCAGCAGGATATTTGTAAGCTGATTCTGTATCAGCACTGGCAGCTTCACCGCTCATTTTTATGTTGTGTAAATTAAGGCGCTTCTTAAACCTTTCAAACCAGCCTTTACTAGCCAGAAAAGGTTTAACCTCAGAAGATGCCCCTTCCTCTTCCTGCAAATCATTATATAAACTTATGGCTTTCTGTTGAATAACCATAATGTTTAGTGGCACATTGCATTTAGTCTGTTCTTCAATCCAGACACTCAGGAGTCATTCCATATTCAGCATCACATCACTTCGATGAAAATACAAGGTTCGAGCAGTTAATGGAGTAGCTGCTTGAGCACTTGACCTAATTTTGTCCTTATTATCACGGATTGTTCCCACTGTTGAAGTAGCAAGACCTAATGTTTTTGCAATCTGGCTAAGTTTTTCTCCAGCATCAAACCTTCGTAACACATCAAGTTTAATATCCAATGTAATGCCTTTGGGCTTCTTTTTGCACTACTGCGGTTACTTCTACTTGATGGCCTGTTTTCAGTCATCTTGAATAATGGTAATGCACTGTACTGTACTTACTGTATGTTTGTAAAAGTTAAATCAAACTGCTGAGGCTTGAAAAATGCACCCACACTGGATGTAAGCAATGGACTGACTCCTCGTGGCGACGCTACGCTCGGCGGTAGCAAACACCAAGAAATCCACACCTAACAAATTATCATTTTTAACAAAACATTGAATTTTATATACAGTAGTGATTTTTTTTTTTAATTGTTAAAATTCACACCAATTTCCGTAAGGGCGGAATTACGGGCTGTAACTTGAAATTAATGGTCGTAATTTACAAATTCCATAAGAGCGAAATTCCGTATTGCGGAGGATGCCTGTGTATGTATGTATGTGTGTGTGTGTGTGTGTGTATATATATATATATATATATATATATATATATATATATATATATATATATATATATATATATATATATATATATATATATATATATATATATATATATATATATATATATATATATACATACTACTTGTATATATATATATACACAGACAGTATATTGATTTAAGGGGAATTTTAGGAGTGTTTCTGACTTTATGCATTTTTGGCCTTACTTTGTATATACTTTTCTGTGAGCTGGAACCAATTACCCAATATCCCATTGAAACAATGGTTTTGGTTAACAAAATTTTCGGTTAATGAATGACCTTCTGGAACGATTTGGGTTCGTTAACCGAGGGACCACTGTACTGTATAATTTTATGTTATTTTAAGTAAACTATGGCTACAGGAGGAAAATCCTAACCAAAGTTTTTTCCTAAATACTCCCTGCTAAAATGGGGGGTGCGTCTTATATGCTCTAAAATACGGTACAAGAAAATCTCCCAAAAGTTGCCAATATAACTGCTGCTTGGAATACAAGATAATCAGAACACCTAGTTCACCAAAATTATAATACCAAATTATGCCCTGGCATAACGTTACAAAAAATATGGTATTGTTTTGGTGACGTGAGGTTGATTGTGGTGACATTTGTAGGGGCGAGAGGAGTTGCCATTATCATGTTATTTTTTGATCTAGTCTTTACATAAATAATTTGTCATATTTTATTGACAAGTCATATAAATTAATAGAAATAAAATTTATGTAAGCAGGTAGAAAATGGCTTAGAATCTAATTTATTGAAAGAAAACAAAAATATAGCATTGTTTATTTTCAGTCAGCCTGGCCAGATAGTCAAGGCATGTTGTTGCTGTCTTGTGGTCCTTGTTATTCTATATAGAAATTCGTTATGGTAAAATAAATTAGCAAAACCTTAAAAAAAAATATTTATTACAGTTTTCCATGAGCATGTCAGTAATGAGTGGAAAGAAATAAAATATTTGTTAATGCAAACTAGAGAAAAGTAATTTTACTTTCATATTTGGCTCACTTGCCAGAGAGCCCCAGGGAAAATCCCTGAGACACACACACATATTGATGCATAGTGGACGTTTAAATGCCCAGAGCAAAATTATGCTGTTTTTCAGTCTTTTGACAATAAAATACACCATTTAAGCCCAAAATTTTTATTATTTATTTATTTATTTTTAACCTGACAGGATGTCTTTTACCAGAACTACTGGATACTTTATTGGTTATGTTGCAATTGTTTGGAATCAAATGGTATGCCTTAGTCAGCCACCTCATGTGACTAAGGTTGTCTACCCCTGTTGTAGGGTAATAATAGAGCAATTTCATAAAATGGTGAGAGTATTTCCAGGTTTGAGAGATTTTTTAGTATTAAGAAGAATTCACTTATCCCCGGAAACAATCACACATCTACAAAAATTTTCTGGACATTGGTGAATATTTCCATGTCTAAACTACACATCTGGCACAGAGCACCATTACTACAGAAGCTTAACTGCAGTCGGACAGACAGAGTGGTATTAATTTATGCAAATACAACTGTACATAAATAGAACAGGTACTCCTCGACTTACGACCTACTCGACTTATGACCACCCTGACATACGTCCGCCACAGTCGTACAATTTTTTTTTCAAATAACGTATTTTTGAGTCCCAACATTAGTAATCGTGCTGTGTAGTGACAAAATTTTTGTTTGTAATTCCCTTTAAAATGGCTGGAAAACGTAAAAGTGAGAGTTTGAGGTGCTGAGAAGAAAAAGACACCCATTTTATATTTTATATTTATTATTTTCGACTTGCAACCAATTCGACTTACGACCTGGTCGTCGGTCCCTAACCCCGTCATAAGTCGGGGACTTACTGTATGTTGTAAATTAACAAAATATTCTGTATTCACTAGCAGATGCTGTTGTCCTACTTTTGTGCTTTTATCCTCTTCGCCATTGATCGGCTCATTAGCCGCTTGGGCGATCGGTCATGTCTCTGTTATGCACTGTTGGCAAGTACTGGGCATGCACTGGCTCCTGAATGTATCTAAAACTGCTCCAGTGTTGGAAAAGTCTGGTCTTGAAAGAGCTCACACTCGGTGCCTTCACAAAACTGGCAGTTTGTTCCAAGAGCTCATAATTCTCACTCTGAAAAAGTTTGCCCTTACAGTTTTCTGGACTTGTGACTTCTTCAACCTTGAGCTGTGACCCCTTGTGGGGCGGACATCTGCCAGCTCCAAGTAAGGACACTTGACTGAGTAGGGCCATTTGAGATGCTTATAACCCTCAATTTGGTCACCCCTTGCCCTTCATTAGTACTGTATAAGCTAGGCAGTTGCAGGCGCTCTAGTCTCTCTGGATAACTGAGGTGCCAGAGTGCATGCACTAGTCTGGTGTCCCTCCTTTGGACATTTTCAATCAACTGACAGTCCCTAGCATATCTCGGGGACCAGACGGGGTGACAGCACTCCAAGCAGGGAAGCACCTCGCTCTTGTAGATCGTTACAAAGGACGGACTGTCTAAATATCTGAACGACCTTCTTTTAAGACCTACTAGTTTAGTTGCTTGATTCACCTTCTTACAATGGCCTGAGAACTTCAGTTCATTGTCAACATACACACCCAGGCCCTTTTCGCATTCAGTCTTAATTAATGCAGTTTCTTCATCCCGTTGGGACATATGATATGCCTCCTTATCGTTGGTACGACCCAGGTGCATCCTCTTACACTTTGTGACATTGAATCTCAGCAGCCATTTCTTCGACCACTGTTGAAGCTCAGAGATTTTTCTGCAGCTCTTTGCAGTCTGTTTGGTTCTTAATTTCCTTGAATAACTTGGCATCGTCCACAAACATTTGTATGAAGGAGTGTATAGCTTCTGGCAATTCATTTATAAAACAAACAAACAACAACAGGCCCAATACACTGCATAATATCTGAAATTGGATATATGTTAACTCTGTATTTGATTTGATCATCTGGAGATATACCCCTCCAGCTTATTTCACCTAATGCTACTTCTGGAGGGTTAGGTTAGATTAACCCTTTCACTATAGGGACACCACTTTTATGTTTTATTTGGCGAATGGCAGATGATTTTCTTCAACACAAAGAGGACCTCGTACATAGGGGGTTAATACTGTATTAAGAATGGAATTAGCTGGGGTGTCTAATCTTTAGGTAATACATTTTTGGTATTGATATTCAATAGTAATGTCCTGTTTTGGACAGTGCTTCTTGTTCTTGGTGTGAGATTTGTAATTTGTTTTTTTGTAATTTTTCCATGTGAAGAGAAGTGAGAGTGTTTACAAGAGCTCTAATTTTGGCTTCTTTAAGATAAAACAAATTTGTACTGGAATTAGTGTCTGTCTGTAATAGAATGAAGATATACCTGTATTTCCAGTACCTAATATATATATACAGTTGTACCCCACTTAACGCGGTCAATTGAACCCAGAGGGTCCCGCGTTAAGTGAAATCCGCGTTAAGTGAACAACAGAACATATGGGATTAATTCCAATAGAAACCGGCCTGACCCCCAAACTCCACTTTTTGAAGGCACATACCTATGTTGTAGTAAAAATAACATCTTAATTTTATGATGGTACATGCACACAATTAATACTTAAGAGAAATACAGTCGCCAAGTTAATGTCCATTCAAATAATGGACTCAACTCCCTCCCTCTCTCACACTACACTCCCTGGCTCTTCCCTCTCAGAGAAATTTTTGGGGGAAAACCACTAAATTTTAATAAATAATACCTCAAACTAAAGTTAGGATAATACAATTGACATTGCTGGATTCCTTGTAAGACCAGGAATATTTTGAATATAAATGTCATATATTTTGCACAAAAGATAACATAGTTACCTAGAGAAAATTTTTTATCTAAAATTTGTATGTTTAATGAAAAATATATGATGTTTATATTCAAAATGATCACCAAATTATAAGAATTCCAGCAATGTAAATTATATTCTGACCGGGTAATTTGTATGAATTTTATGAGCTAAAACAAATATCTTCAGTTAATAAAAAAAAAAATAATCTTCACAACACTATCTGTCAATCAAAGTACCCCACCTTGCCTCCCCCCCTCTTCCAACCGCGCGGTCAGTCCCAACCCTCCCCCCCACCCCCCACCAATCCTCCCTTCCAGGGTTTTTAACATTTAGTATTAAATAATACCTCAGATTAAAGTTAGGATAATATAATTGACATTGCTGGATTCCTTGTAAGACCAGGAATATTTTGAATATAAATGTCATATATTTTGCACAAAAGATAACATAGTTAATTGGAGAAAAATTTTTATCTAAAATTTGTATGTCTAATGCAAAAATATGATGTTTATATTCAAAATGATCATCAAATTATAAGAATTCCAGCAATGTAAATTATATTCAGACCGGATAATTTGTATGAATTTTATGAGCTAAAACAAATATCTTCAGTTAATAAAAAAAAAAATAATTCTTCACAGGGTAACAGATGGTCGGTCGGTCCCTCCCTCCCCCCCACCCCCCACCAACCGTCCCAAGGAGATGTGTGGGATAACCACTAAATTTTAATAAATAATACCTCAAACTAAAGTTAGGATAATATAATTGACATTGCTGGATTCCTTGTAAGACCAGGAATATTTTGAATATAAATGTCATATATTTTGCACAAAAGATAACATAGTTAATTTGAGAAAAATTTTTATCTAAAATTTGTATGTCTAATGCAAAAATATGATGTTTATATTCAAAATGATCACCAAATTATAAGAATTCCAGCAATGTAAATTATATTCTGGCCGGGTAATTTGTATGAATTTTATGAGCTAAAACAGGCAGTCAGGCAGGGTGGGGCAAATCTAAAAATAGCGTCTCGAGCCGGACACTCACCGCGTATATGTGGAAAAAATCCGTGTTAAGTGAAAGTTCAGCTCTGGCGAGGCACCGCGTATATGATAAAACGCGTTAAGTGAAACCGCGTTAGGCGGGGTAATACTGTATATATATATATATATATATATATACATATATATATATATATATATATATATATATATATATATATATATATATATATATATATATATATATATATATATATATATATATATATATATATATATATATATATATATATATACAGTGAGTTCTGCTATAACGCGTGTTTTGATAACGCGAATTTGCTCTAACGCGATTTATGAATTCGGAACAATATTTGTATAACGCGATCGCTTGTTTGCTATAACGCGATTTTTGCTTACTATTTCTCCAATTTTGTGGTATTAACTGTGAATATGGTAAAGAAGAATATCTCCAAAAAGCATTCTGATGATAGAATTCCCGGTGATTATCGTAAAAGAAAGGATATAACACTTGAAGAGAAGCTTGATGTTATCAACCTCAAAATCACCCTTCTCCCCCATCAAGTTACATTCATATTTTTTCAAGGTAAAGTGTTAAATTTACTGTATGATTTCATTATTAGATATGAATGTAACATTTATTTAGACTGTGCTATCCTTTGTGTTAGGCTAACTACTAAATTTTTTCGATTTCGAGTAATCTGCACCTAACCCTATTTTCTCCATAAGCCCTGTTATTTCTATTACGCGATTTTCTATAACACGATATTTTACAAGAACACAATTATCGTTATAGCAGAACTACCTGTATATATATATATATATATATATATATATATATATATATATATATATATATATATATATATATATATATATATATATATATATATATATATATATATATATATATATATATATATATATATACAGTCAACCCTCACTTTACGCGGTTAATGTAACCCACAGGGTACCGCGGAAAGTGAGAAACGCGTAAAGTGAATAACATAACATATGGGATTAAATGAAATAGAGACCAGCTGACCCCCAAACTCCACTTTTTCCAACACAATACCTATGTTCTAGTAAAAATAACATCTTAATTTTATGATGGTACATGCACACAATTAATACTTAAGAGAAATAGAGAAATACAGTCGCCAAGTTAATGTCCATTCAAATAATGGACTCAACTCCCTCCCCCTCTTCTCACACTACACTCGCTGGCTCTTCCCTCTGAGAAATTTTGGGGGGAAAACCAGGTATAGTAATAAATAATACCTCAAACTAAAGTTAGGATAATATAATTGACATTGCTGGATTCCTTGTAAGACCAGGAATATTTTGAATATAAATGTCATATATTTTTCACAAAAGATAACATATTTACTCAGAGTAAACATTACATCTAAAATTTGTATGTCTAATGCAAAATCTATGATGTTTATATTCAAAATGATCATCAAATTGTAAGAATTCCAGCAATGTAAATTATATTCTGGCCGGGTAATTTGTATGAATTTTATGAGCTAAAACAAATATCTTCAGTTAATAAAAAAAATAATATTCTTCACGACACTATCTGTCAATCAAAGTACCCCACCCTGCCTCCCCCCTCTTCCAACCGCGCCAGATGGTCAGTCCGTCCCAACCCTCCCCCCACCTCCCACCAACCCTCCCTTCAAGAGAAAGAGTGGGTGAAAAAACTAGATTTTAACATTTAGTATTAAATAATACCTCAGATTAAAGTTAGGATAATATAATTGACATTGCTGGATTCCTTGTAAGACCAGGAATATTTTGAATATAAATGTCATATATTTTGCACAAAAGATAACATATTTACTCAGAGTAAACATTATATCTAAAAATTTTATGTCTAATGCAAAATATATGATGTTTATATTCAAAATGATCATCAAATTGTAAGAATTCCAGCAATGTAAATTATATTCTGGCCGGGTAATTTGTATGAATTTTATGAGCTAAAACAAATATCTTCAGTTAATAAAAAAAAAATATTCTTCACACATGCCAGGTGGTCGGTCGCCGGTCCCTCCCCCCACCAACCCTCCCTACCAGATAAATGTGTGGGAATACCAGACTGTTTACCTTTTTAGTAATAAATAATAAATCAGACTAAAGTTAGGATAATATAATTGACATTGCTGGATTCCTTGTAAGACCAGGAATATTTTGAATATAAATGTCATATATTTTGCACAAAAGATAACATATTTACTCAGAGTAAACATTATATCTAAAATTTGTATGTCTAATGCAAAATCTATGATGTTTATATTCAAAATGATCATCAAATTGTAAGAATTCCAGCAATGGAAATTATATTCTGGCCGGATAATTTGTATGAATTTTATGAGCTAAATAAAAAAATTATACTTCACCCGCGTAAAGGGGTACACCCACCGCGGAATGTGAGCATCCTGGGTTCTGGCAGGGCACCGTGTAAACGTGGAAACGCGGAATGTGGGACTGCGTAAAGTGAGGGTTGACTATATATATATATATATATATATATATATATATATATATATATATATATATATATATATATATATATATATATATATATATATATATATATATATATATATATATATATATATATTACACAGTAGTATATTACTATTATTAATATATATTTTTTTTTTTCAGCTCCCTTCATTCTAGAGCGGTTCTTCTGAAGACTGGCTCAGGGAAGTGAAAGAGGCAGCAAATCACCAGGAAAACTGTATAGTAATTTAAACGTAGATGATATTGGTAGACATAAGTTAACAGAAATATTGAGTGAAAATGTTTTGTATTTATGGAAAAGTTTGATCAGTTGAAGTCTTGTCAATAAAGATTTTATTTAATACTTCTCTTTTTAACCATATCTTATATATACCCGGTACTTAATGTCTTTTAATAAAAATTATGGATAGAATACATTTAACACCTTCGATGTGAATTTTTTATCATGGTCTGAGAAATTGGAATGTAGAATTTCTGGTCAATCTAGGCTGAGTGCACTTGGGGATGGCTATCAGCACAGGTATATGAGTTAAGATAAGAAAAAAAGCCCATTGATTTTTTTTTTGGGGGTGGGCTCTCATTGTACAGGGCAATTTATTGGGGGTTTATGCATTGCTACATCCCCAATAGTGTCTGGTGGTAAGGCAGTCCCTGATATCCCCGCGTGTATTGCCAACTCGAGCAGATGGCAGCTCTTATTACTGGCTTCATATCAGAGGCAGGTGGAGGGGAATGATGTGCCACAGGGCGAGAAGCAGCCGCTTTCGCCACAGTATCAGCACGTTCATTTCCCTTCTTCCCCACATGGGCCGGAACCCAGCAGAAACTGACTTTCCGGCCCTGATGTTGGATGAGAAACAGCCACTGTAAAATATCTATAACTAAGGGATGTGGTGATGAGACATTAGCTAAAACCTGGAGAGTATTACGAGAATCACTAAAAATTTTAAAATCATTGTGGTTGCGTAAAAATAATCTTGAGGGCAAGTAAAATACCCAAAGGCTCTACCATAGTGGTGAGATTACAGCCCCGACAGAATTCAGGAAGGACTACCCCAAAACCCACCCGTGCATCCAACTTAAAGCCGTTGGTGTAAACAGGGATAGTCCCTCTGTGAGAGGAGGCATGCTCTTAAAAAATGAGAATGAACCACACAGTCCTTTCTTTCGTTAAAATACTGACAAACTTGAACTTCAGGGAGAATCCACGGAGTGATACTAGGGAACCACTTGGGGCATATCTGAACAAGAGGAAAACAAAGAATACTCACAACCTTCTTTACCCTGAAGCTGAAAGATTATGTGTGGACATAGTCTCGTCAACTACACAATTGTTGGTTACAGACTGTGGAAGGCAGTGGAGGTGAATTCAACACTGAATCTAGAAATACTGTTGTCGAAGATCAAGGCCTCCAGGGTGATTATGTGATAAACTGTTGCAATGGATACAAGGATAATGAGGTGCTTTAGTGTAAAACAAACTATTTTAAAGAGGGTAAGACAACTCTAGGGAAATAGAGGACAATGTGCTTCAGTGTCTAAGAAGGTTCTAATCCATGAAAATAATGGGCTGTGGAGGGCAAAGTAGGGAGAGTGGAGACATTTGACCTGAAGTAGGATATAGCTTTTATTCTCTAAAGGAGGGCAGGATTGCATTCTATTTACATGCCTATGCAAGATATGGTTCATGTGTAATTTGAATTTTTGGGGGGAAAAATTTACTGCAGAAGATGCAGACTATAATACCTAAACATTTTTGTGCAAATGCGAAGATGTAATGCAAAACAATAATGTTACTAATGATGGGGATAAATCTCATACGTCAGAAGCAATGACAAAACCGGCAGTCGGACAGAATAGAATGATGTACGCTTCAGCCTTTGATGAGGAAACAGTTGACTATCAAACGTTTAGGAAACAATTCATATCCTTTTTCAGGTCAGGAACCAAAGGAGGTGCGCTTACTTGGATTTTCAAGATGGCAGAGCATACAAGTAACAGTGTGTTTGCACACGACGCACAAGAAGCACAGGCTTTAGCCAGACACACTAAGATGGATCTCAAAACTTACAAGGCAGCCAGAAAGAAAGAAGATAAATTAGGGACTTAGCTTATAGACTACGTGGAGGAAATTTATGAACCGGTGGAAACTTCTCCGAGGGCTCTGTCAGTAGCACCCGTAACCAGTTTTAATGAACAACCACAAACGACCACCAGCTTCAAACCCAAAAAGGGACCTTTTTGCAAAAACCACTACTGCCTGGGAAGATAATGGAAGCATAATGTGTTGTCTAATGGCAGACCCTGCTGCCATATGGCATCACGAAAATTGTGACCAAGTCCCAAGTTGCTGATCTGACTTTCTGCCTTATTTACACACAATTGCACGGTCTCAATTGTTTCCTTTACCATTGACAACACAACATACAGTATAGTCTCGGTTTACGCGGTCAATTAAACCCATGGAGGTACGCGTGTATATGTTCTGGGTATCAAGTTCTATCTACAGGAGCGAACACAAACACCTGTAGAGTTTTCGTAGGTTCTATTTACTGGACAAACAGAGATACACAAGCGAGGTGGCTCTTCTTACTCTGTCTGTGGGGTCAACTAGCCTTTTAGGCGACATGTGGCAAGTGATACATTAGCAGCTTCCATTTGTCGCCAGGCACATTAATTAAGCGTGTGGGACATGGTAAATACATTGCCACACGCTGCTAGCTAGGCTGAATAAATAATGTATGTAAATGGAGCACATGCATAATATACATACATAATATACATACAGCATACATAATATACATACAACACGTAAACGAAATAACAGAACATATGGGATTAATTGAAATAGAGACTGGGCCGACCTCCAGACTACCCTTTTTCCGACACTATACGTATGTTGTAGTAAATATAACATCTTAATTTTATGATGGTATGCACACACATTGAAGCCTAAAATATCAAACTAATATTAGGTTTTAAGTTAGTAGAAGATTACTTACTTTGGGCACACACGGGCATGGGGGCTGGATTTCGAGGCAGGGCAGATTAGTGGCCCTGGGTGTATCACTTGTATCACTATACCACAGAGGCTAGCAGGGCCTCCTCGTCAAACCCCTCAAAGTCATATCCCGCCACTATCACACACGGCTTGGGCTGGCTGTGGGTTCTTGGTGAAGAACTCAGTAATGTTTCATTGACAGCATTGATGTGTGGTGCATTGATACATCCTGGACATCACACGACCATGGGAACAGAGGTTATTTGACACTTCATACTTGATTGACTGGGTCTTTGGCAAGGATGAGCTTGAATTTCCTCAACAAACTCGATGACCTCCTTCACATCACCATGTGTTTGGTTTCTGTTCTTGTTCGTATTTTGCAACATTTCACTAAGCGTCATCATGGAGTCTTACATCTCCTCCACAGTCCTCAGTTTGCCTGATTACCTCCATGATATAAATTAGGTTGTTGTTAGTCTGGAGAAGCCTGCGAAACTCCTAACACTTTGTGCAGCCTCTCTTGCTATGTCTAATGCCACAGCAACAGGAACCTCACCAGCCACAGCTTGGCTCTGCCTCCCACCTGGGATACCCTCCAACACATGCACGCCCTGCATTGACGGAATGGTTGCCACAGACAGCTGCCCCCATGCGCCTCCACCAAAGAAATCCAACAGCTTTCTTGGCGTTAAATGGTTTCCGCAGCACCTTTCGCACTTCATAGTCCACCAAATCTTGTTCTGGATCCTGCGTCCCCTTATACAAGCTCTCTTGCTTCTCCCGGTGCCTACGGAAGGTGTTGGTGAAGTGGATTAGGGGCAGGCTTCTTTTCTTGGAGAAAGCAGCCTTGACGTTGCATATGAGAATTCTGATCCATGGGCGTACTTGGCGTAGTGTTAGGAAGGAGGAAGACCACTTTTACATTGGGGTGTGATCCAGCAATAGAGTGAGAGTGTCCTGAATTAAATTGTCAAGAACAACAAAATGTTGAATGGAACATTATATTTGCTTTCATAGAATTTCTTCCACGATCAAACTAGGAGAGGGACAGACCAGTGAAAGACATCCACACACCTTCCGTGAGTTAGCCAATGGACATTAACTTGCTCATGTCCATATTTTTTTGGCGGCATAAAACTGCTTGGGCTTTGTTGGATCACAGACAACTTCAGCTTACAAGTGCGGCGCTGGTGAGTGAACAGGACGTATGCACTCCTTCTGCCGCTTCCCGACCCGACACTTGCTAAAGCAGGCTTATTCTGAGAAGGTCTTGGATAGCAATTTCTTCCAAAACAGCAGTTTGTCCACTTGTTGAATACTTGGTAAATTGATTGTACTATCCTTCCTCCATAATTTCACCGTAGAATAGGGGAAAATTCACTACTTGACAGCCAGTCCAGCCACTTGCTCCTTCACCAACAATTTCAATTTCGTGATCTCGTGCAAGGCGTTTGAAACCTTGCAACCACCAGCGGAAGCAGTGATGAAGGGTTGGGCTGCAACTCCATTTTCTTACCGCTGAAATCGTACAGTTCTCTCGGCGTAGTCCTGCAATGCCCAAGTGTGCGACCGCCATGTTCCTACTTGACTGGCGAATCAAATTACCTGACCAACAAACTTTCAGTCTTCAGAAGCACCTTATTGTGGCAATATTTCACCGTAGGCACACCTACAGACTGTGATGCTCCATGTGTTCTGCTTTGATCTTAAGCGTCTTGCCAGTGGGGTGCGGATGCGTCGGTTCATTCACTCCCTTATTGTTTAGAGATCCCACCTGCCTCGTGCCTTTCTCTAACTCCTGGACGATTTTGTACTTGGTTCATAGCTTAGGTATATACAGCACCTTCTTGGGCTTGGGGGCTTGGGCCAGGTAGTTCAAGGTTTCTGGGGTGGTGAGGTGTCACGGGAAGCCATTGTTGGCGGATTGCATGGGCCGCGAGGCACTGTATCTTGCTTGAGGAGATGGAGAACAATGGGACTGGCGCATCTAAGGTCAGCACCTCTGGTGTCAGGGGCATGCGGTTACAAATTAGACCAATCCGCATTTCGCAGTGGGAGGATGCATGGCCCAATCACGGTCAGAAACATCATCCTCTGACTTCAAGCGGTGGCGTAAGAAGCGACCTTAAGCGCGGCGCGCGCCGCTTCCCATAAATTCAGGAATGTACCGGCGCTAATGATTGGTGGCGTCTGGACGGAGTGCAGCGTAAATGACCAGCAGCGTATGATAATGCGTAGCCGGGGAGACTTTACTGTACAGTCGGATTTCTGCTCTTAGCGATAGTTGTGTTCTTGTAAAACATGCGTGTTATAGAAATTGGCGTAATAGAAATAGCAGGGCTTATGAGAAAATGGGGTTTAGATTCAGATACTCCAAATGAAAAAATTTTTGTAGTTAGCCTAACACAAGGATAACACAGTCTAAATAAATGTTACATTCATATCTAATATGAAATCATACATTAAATGTTACACTTTGTGAAAAAATATGGATATAACTTGATGGGGAGAAGGAGATTTAGTCTAGTGTTGAGGAGTCGCTGCAGACAGGAGTTGACAGTTGTCATCATCAAGGTATCATGCATCATCAGGTGCAGTTTTCTTTAGGTCCTCATACATTGGTAAGGCTTTCTCTTTAATGGTGGGAAGCTGGTCCCAGATAAACTTTTTGTTTGATCTTCTATCAAACACTTAGAAACCATTCCATCTCCTCAAGTTCCTTTGGCCGTGATCTCACACTTTTGCTGGCACTCAAGGTTTTCCAGCAACACAGCTTGCTTTAATCTTTCTGCATTGTCTCTCTAATGGTCATTAAAGTAGACTCCTTTATTCCGTTTGCGAAGCACAATATCACATGTTCTTTCCTTATTTTTCAAAACAATTGACAACATCAAGCTTTTCTTCAAGTGTTATAGCCTTTCTTTTCTGATGCCACCAGAATCACGGTCACCAAGGCAGCTTCGGAGATGTTCTTCTTTCCATAGTCACAAAATTGGAGAAACAGTAATCAAGGGAAATCACTAGGGACGCTTAAAAACTTCACGTGTTTTCAGACTGATCGTGTGGGTGTAAGCAAGCCTTGTAGGGTCTAAGCAGCTACATAATTTGATTTTCTCTTTTTGTTTAAAATTTTACAATTTACATATACAGTACCAATACAGGTATACATACATAAATAATACATATATTATTTCTGCAGTGCTGCCGACAAAACTTTTATAACTCAATTGAACATGTGATGTCGAAGAGTGAACTGTAAACACTGTAACCCGTGTCAAGCCATAACAACCGTTCGGTGAAATCGGCGTTAGAGCAAGCGCATTTCGTTTTACAAATGTGTCTCTCTATTCATCAATGGCGTTAGAGCCAATCCTGGATTGTCAAAACCGCGGCGTTATAGCAGAACTCACTGTACATATTGTTTTTTCACTCCTGATCTTTTTTTTTTCATTTTGTATTTCTTTATGGTTCTTTATTATTATTATTATTATTGCAGTGTTAGTGTTATTATTACTGTATTATCATTATTATTTTATAATTATATTTTTGTATTTTTATTATAAATTTTTACTTATCTGAATTATTATTAGCCTAGCCAGTATTGTATTATTACAATTACAGTTTTCCCTCGGTTACTTGAAATTTAGGTTAGCAATTACCTTTCCATAAGCATCTTCAATTCGGTTAGCGAACAAAATTTGATTAACGAAATCCTTACGAAAATCCGTTTTGTTGGGGGCATCAGCTGGTCAGCTGATGGCCCAGAATCTGCCAATCGAGTAATCTGTTCTAGTTTAAATTCATTTCCAATGGAGTAAATACCTTGTATCAATAAATTTGAGCTTTTTAATATTTTTGAATGTTTTACATTAAAATTATTAGTAATTTTAACATTTATTTAACATATTGATAATATTATATACAGTACAGGTTCAGTGTGGCTTTGTTTGCTGTCAAGAGAGGAGCCATTTTTGTTTATTGTCTTGAATATTTTTGCATTTTTCATTGAAATTGTGGTCATTCTGAACTTTAGTTAACATATTGATAATATTTAAATAAAATTGATTTAAATTGATTTAAATAAAATAATCTTGAATTACACACCTAGTGAACTTAAAATTTTGTTGGTGAAATGAAGGCATCAAGCATGGGTCCTTGAAGGTGATTTCTCCTCCATCACCACTTTCTTCTCTTCTCCCTTCTCCTCCACACTTCTAATTCCCATCCTCATCATCAACCAGGGCCTTCTACATACACCTCACAGTAAGTGTACTTTGGGTGCATTTTTTTACTTTGTATATACTTTTAGGTGAGAGCTGGGAACCAATTGCCCAATATCCCATTGAAACAATGGATTAGATTACTTGAGAATTTTTGGTTGCTGAGAACGACCTGGAGCAATTGTATTAGTTAACCCGAGGACCATGCATTTTGCCCCAAGCTGTGGGTCAGTGACCTGTGCCGAGATTGGAGGCTAATCCTCATAAAATAAATAAAATATAGGGGACATACTTACAGAAAATTTTGGGTTTGAGAGGACAAAAGGACAAAAAACCCATCTAATACGACAAGATCAAGGGAAAAGAAGGATCCTCCTAGTTTTAAAATCGAGTGTCGACTAAACCAAAAGTCTAAAAGGACACTACACAGCAAATAAAATGCCTACAAACACTAGAGGCACTCGATAAATGGTGTGTACTGTACTACAATATGAGCAATAGGGTTGGGTGTAAATGGGACTGCCCAGTATGGGCTAATGGAGCCAACTGCAGTTTCCTCCATTCTTATGTTCTTATGTTCTTAATACACAATACAGAAGATTGCAAGAACCTACAGCGCATGAAGCAAGAGCTTGCAAACCTGACGAAACAAGGTTTGTATAGCCGGGGAAGATGGTGTCCAGCAACTTACGATCTGGGATAGTGTCAAGGTGCAAAATAGCCTTCCATCACCGGCTCATTAATTGCCCACGTTAAACAAGTGGTGTTGACTATACCAGCGAGGATGAATGCTAATCAGTTCTCCTTAGACGCGAACCGCGGGGCCTGTGCCAAAAGTTATCTCATTAGTATGGATTCAATGAACTCCAGCGGCGATATCCTCCAAATAAGTGGCCAATAAGACCTACAGATATTCCTCTGTCAGGTGTGTCAGGAATCCAATAAGACACAGCGGGGGTGACAACACTGCTTATCCATTTTTCTAGGTCCAGTAAGAGTTTTTTCTGGCATATTTCTACATAGTAAATGCATTCTTTGCCAGTGGATGGGTTAGTGGTCTTTCCACACTAAAGCAGAACAACATTAGCGTTCAGCCAAATCACACCATAGCATAACTAAAACTTGCTACGCAATGTAAACACTTCACATCCATTGCTTATCTCTACCAGTATTAGTGTAATAACTGGCTCAACAGGCTCAGGACATTCAGGATGGCGGCAAAGGCATTTTGCGCCTGCTGTGTCAACTGGTGTACAATGGTTTACATAACCAGGAACTAACTAGAATCACATTACAATTGCCAAATGTGGGTGAAGGAACAGATGTTGTGTGTCTGAGTAGAGAGGTGTACTGAGTGAATGGTTTTCACTTGGAGTCTACCTTAAGCACAGTCTGATCAGGTAGTCTCACAGATGTCCTAGATTCTCAATAGAACTGGGGACCTATAACTTTAAGAAGGGGATGTTGTTTAGGTAATTTCCTTGTTTCACGACAAAGCAGTCCTTACCAAAACCAATAAAATTACCAATAGGTAGTATAACACTAAAGGGAATGAATGAAAAACCATGTATTGTAGATAAAGTAGCATTAATAAGCCTACGTGAAAGTAGTCGTCATCCTCAAGGCAAAGCGTGATCTTTTAAAGATTACTAGCGAGTTCAAAAGGAAATCATAGCCACATATAGCAATATGAATGTAATGTCACCAAGCCTTTCTGTGGAACTTACTGGGATATCGGCAGAAGCATTCCAGAATTAAGGGGAGATACAAAACAAATATGAAGACTCTCTTCACACAAGTTCACCGGCTAGCCTAATGTGATGTTTATTGAAATCAGAGCTGAGACAGTATCTATCTGTACTTCACTTAATGTGCTCTCTGCTTGGGATTTGAGCTTTGCTGATGCACCCATATATTACACAAATAACCATAATTGTTGATACACACTGGTCGGGGCAAAGCGCTGGCACACCACGGAGGGTTACCAGATGATCGCGTGGTATTTACACAACAGTGACGTCCGCGAGGCTGTGCATTGTGGGTAAAAGTGCCGCTGGTCTATACTTACTGTCTCTAATCCCTTGGCACTAGGTTGATCCAGACCACGCCAGAGAGGACAATTATCAACATTTGGAAGTTCTATTCATGTTTTCTCCTTAATTGTTTTGCTGCCTTTTCTTTAATAGGGTATATATTTATGTAATTCTTCTGGGATTTGTATGACTTTTATTCTCCAAATAGCAGAGTTACAGTTGTAGTAGCGTTGTTGTGTCCATCTGTTGTGGACAGTGGTCCCTTAGTTATAATTGCCTTCCGTAGAAACTTCAATTAGGTTAGCAGACAAAAATTGATTAATGAAATCCCTCACGAACATCCGTTTTGTTGTGAGCATCAGCCCCAATCAGCTGATGGGCTAGTCTGCCAATTCAGTAATCTGTTCTATGTTTACATTCATTTCCAGTGGAGTAAATATCAAGAAAGTTGTGCTCATAATATTTTTTGCATTTTTTATATTGGAAATTATTAGTCATTTTAACATTTATTTAACATCGCATTATTGATAATATATGCAGTACAGGAACTAGTTTTATGTGTAAGCCCATCAGATGTGGCGCTCAGCCACAAGGCATCACTTGGGCTTTGTTGTTGACAGTGGAGTGAGCATCTATTTTGTTGGTGTCTTGAATGTTTTGCATTTTTCATTGAAATAATTGGTCATTCTGAAATTTAGTTAACATATTGATAATATATAAGCGCAGTGCAGTGTTGATTTAAATAAAAAGAATCTTGAATTACCGTAGTGAACTTAAAATTTTATTGGTGAAATAGCCGGTATCAAGCATGGGTCCCCTGAAAGGTTGTTTCTCACCATCCCACTTCCTTCTCTTCTCCGTTCTCCTCCACCCCCCCACTTCTAATTCCCATCATCATCATCAACCAGGAACCTTCTACATACACACCTCAAAGTTGAGTGTACTTTACTGCATTTTTTTTTTTTTTACTTTGTATGTACTTTTAGGTGAGCTGTAACCAGTTACCCAATATCCCATTGAAACAATGGATTAGGTTATGAAATTTTTAGGTTAACGAGCGACCCTCTGGAATGAATTGTGTTAAGTTAACTGAGGGGACCTATATTCTTTTTTTATTGTGTATATGATTTTTTTTGTCTATAATGTGTGTGTGTGAATATTAATAATAATAATAATAATAATAATAATAATAATAATGGCAGGTTTATTAATAAAGTTGCAGCCAGTGGCTGAAAATACAAGCTTACATGTGATTTAGACATAATAATATACATTAAATACATTTACAGGAGGAAACTTGTACGAGGTACATGAATCAGGAGCTGTTTATTATTTTAACAATAGATGGAATGGTGCTGCTCTTATATCTATCAGTCACGGGCTCTTATGGGCACAGATATGTTGTAGTGGTGGACTGTCTTGAGGTGGGCAGGGGACTGCGGTGGCTTGTCCGGTGGCGATGGCGAGGATGATGCCATCACTGAGGGATGGCATTTCCAGGGTATGGGGGGTATTTGTTGTAGCGGATAGTCTGCGCCCGAGCATGTTTCTGCAAGCTCTCATCTATTGTACCTTCTCTAGCTGGCGTTAGGTTGTTGAGTTGAGAGAAGACAACCAGGCTGGTGATGCATACGTGTGTGTGTGTGTAATAATAATAATAATATATAATAATAATAATTAGCGGTTTATTGAGAGAGCATGGTAGCGGAAGGCTGAAAATACTCTGATTACATAATTGGGAATGGGTCTCTTGATTTACAAATAATATACAAGTAACATAAGTGATACAAATATGATATATATAATAACTATAGGTGGGGAGAAGCTCAAAACTACAGGGCATTTCAACATAGTGACAGTGCAAAAGTAAAAAGTAAGATTGACTGGGGTGAATACACTGGTTGATTACAAGTTATTGATAATTTTTACAGCAATTCTGGTGTGAGGGATCTCGAGGTGAAGAAGTAGAGGGCGGTCAATAGAGGATGGTGCAGAAGCTTCTCCTGGGAATTTGCAGATGAGGTCGTGGTGGCCGGTCGAGTGAGAGCGAGACTTTGCACTTTCTTGAGGTGTTTTTCGTTGTGTGGCATTTAGGGAGGAAGACCAGGTAGAGAGGCATAGGTGAACTTGGAAAGTATGAATGTTGAGTAAACACTGAGGAGCTTTCGAGGGTGCAGGAACTCAGGACTTGGGTCAGCGGAGGGAGGTGGAGGCGAGCTGGAGAGTTTGACAACTTCACTTTGTGATGTGGTTTCCAATTTAGTTTGTTGTCTATGGTGATGCCGAGGAGCTTAGTGGAATCTACAGCCTGGGGTGTGTTGGGACCTAAAGTAATGGAAGGGGTGGGACAATGTGGGAGGAGAGGTTGATGTGCATAACCATGAGATGGCAAGGTAGCATGGTTGATGGTGGCGTGGTTGTTGGTGGCCCAGTTTGGGGAACTGTTCAATAAATCCTGAAGGGGTATAGTTGGGGCAAATTGTTGGCCTTCAGTCCCAATAATTGGAGAATCGTCGACATATTTCCATAAACAGGGGTTTCTCTTAGAGCATCATTGATAAGCATAAGCATAGTGGTACCATCTTGGTGCCTTGGGGGATACCACAGGTGAGTGACTGAAGGTGGAGACAGCCCTCAGGCGTACAACGAAGTCGGTTTCCTGAGGAGATCTGTAAGCCATGGTATAGGGCTTCTTCAAAACCGGTCGATAGCTTTGTTGATGATTAAATTGTGGTCGATTAGGTCGAATGCCTTAGTGAAGTTAATGAGGCGACAGCTATAGACTTTTAAGTTTCTCCAGATGGCGGTATATGTAGTGCGAGAAAGCTGTGAGACGGTGAGTGGTGAAGGAAATTTTCATATTACCAAATTGCTCCAGGATCTGCGGCTCCTGCAATATCAGCATAAGCCCAGTCGAACCTAAAACTTTCACAGATTTAGCTGGGCATTGGGGTGAGTGCAATGGGTCATAACTGATTTGGGATTGTGGGCTGGTTGACTTGGGCAATGGTGACACATAGAAGTCTTCCAGTCAGATGGGCATCTGGCTTGACTGAGAAAGCATTGATGATGGAGCATAGGGGTTTAAGCTCGGGAGAACTCAGCAGAAGAGTTTCATTGGTAAGCTAGCTAATGGGGGTGGTGCCGTCTTAACTTTGGTTTGTCAGACGTTTTGCTACTTCAAATTCTTCTACTAAGTCAGTGGGAAGGGGCTGGTAGGTAAGCAGGGAGATTGGTTGTGTCAAGCGAGGGGGCGTCTGCCATATAGTAGCGAAATGGTTATTTGATTGCTCAGCTGCGTCAACATTAGTGTGTCTTATTGTTTTAAGTCCACAGAATTCTTTAAAGCTTTACCATACCACTGACTGATGTTGGTCTGCTTCAGGTGTTTGCAATTTGGTTGGGTAGTGAGACTT
>NW_024713129.1:24128591-24138112 GCF_018991925.1 Homarus americanus
TTTCACCGGCAGCTAAAGGACGCACTCAAGGCACAGCACGACCCTTACAGCTGGACTGATGCGCTCCCCTTAGTGCTCCTCGGCATCCGTGCGTCACACAAGGAGGATATGGACTGTAGCCCAGCAGATCTTACACTAGGCGAGCCCCTTCGGCTACCTGGGGATTTCTCACTCCCTCCTAACCCTCACCAAACCACTCCAGCCGCTCGTCACGACTTACTCCAAAAACTACGACAAGCAGTTTCTGCATTCAGAGCTACTACTCCACGCCAGCCTCCTCGGCGCCCTGAATACATCCCTCCTGCACTACTCACAGCCGAGTATGTTTTCGTCAGGCGTGATGCTCATCGCAACCCATTACAACGTCCCTACGATGGACCCTTCCAGGTGGTTACCCGTTCAGCAAAGTTCCTAACGATTATCCGGAATGGCAGACATGACACCGTCAGCATAGACCGAGTCAAACCGGCCACCTTACCCTTTGGGCCCCCAGTCCAGCAGCACCATCAACAAACTACGCCTGCACCAGTCTACCCGCAGTTACCACCGGCAGCAACACCACGCCCACGACATTTCTGGGCACCCTCTTTTCACCCTCAAGTAAACCCTGTTCCTGCTGTAGAACCTGCTCCTGTCATAGACCTTCTTCCTATCATAGAACCTGAACCTATAATACACCTCCCTCATATCATAGAACCTGCTCCTGCCATGGACCCTCCTCCTGACATAGAACCTGCACCTATCATAGAACCTGTACCTATCATAGACCCTCCTCCTGTCATAGAACCTGAACCTGTATTAGACCTCCCTCCTAACATAGAACCTGCTCCTGCCATGGACCCTCCTCCTGACATAGAACCTGCACCTATCATAGAACCTGTACCTATCATAGACCCTCCTCCTGTCATAGAACCTGAACCTGTATTAGACCTCCCTCCTAACATAGAACCTGCTCCTGCCATGGACCCTCCTCCTGACATACAACCTGCACCTATCGTAGAACCTGCTCCTGCCATGGACCCTCCTCCTGACGCAGCCCCTGCAGCAGCAGGAGCACAACAACCACTGCTTGTACAACCTCCTCTAATCCCAAACCCTCTTTCTCCTCCTAATTCTCCCACAGGTTTTGTGTCACTGGAGGGAGTTGTTACACGTAGCGGCCGAGTCGTACATACACCTGCCCGGTATGTGTTATGTGTGGGACACAACCCGGACAACATCCAGCCTCCCGCCGCGCCGGGAGGGGAGGGGGAGTATTGTAGTGGCTCCTCTCCCCTACAACTCCCAACTGAGCTCCGGCGCGCGCCTACCAGCCAATCAGCATACAGCCGAACGAATCGAAAAAATGCTAGTGACAGGGGGGAAGGAGGTTCAGGGGAAGAATAAAGGGAGGATTGAAGTGAATTTTAGGAGGAGAGAACAGAGGCAGTGGCTAAACACCGCTTGCGTGAGGGATTATAAGATGGAGGCAGCAGCAGCAACTCGCCTGGACGCGGCAGGGAGGCGACAAGACAAAGCCAGGCTAGCGTCAGGTCAAGCGTCAGGTGCGTGTTGGGTTGGGCAATGGATGTTCAGTGCTTGGTCGGCTTGATTGTGTTTTTGGTTTCTTGTGTGGAGGAGATGTCTTGGTCTTCTTAGCTTGATGTCGATTTTCTTCTCACTCTCCTCCTCTTCTTGCTCTCTTGAAGTGTCCATTCGTTTGTGTTTGGGTCTTGTTGTTCGTCTTCCTCGTGTATTAAGTCCTCATAGGTGTGGAAGAAGTCAGAGACGGTGAGGTTGACCACGTGGGCTTCAGCTCCACGGGCCACGTGGTGTTCTTGTGAACTACCTGAGTGGAGAGTCCGTAGAACCTCGCGCTGGCTATGACGTCAGGAGTCGATGACGTCCTTCTCAGGGAGGGATGACGTCACGTCTTATGGAAATCCACCTGGGCGGCTGATCTGGGTCTTGCGACGGTCAGCTTAGGGCTGATCTGGGTTTTGCGGCGGTCAGCTAGGGGCTGATCTGGGGCTGACCTCTGTTGCACACCGACGAGTCTTGAATGTTTAAGCAAGAGATTGTTTGATTCTCTGGAACCACTTTGACAACCTTCCTAAACTCCGGTGATGTAGTGTTATCTGGTAGTAATCTCGGCCCACACTCGGGTAGGCTCGGCTGCTCTCGGCTCCGTTCGGGGTAACCTTCAGTAGGATGTGTCACTGAGGGTTTGACTGTTCAGTTGGCAATCTTTTATAATGTTTTTGTTACCACTGTGTCTCTATGTATACGTTCTGCAAGTGTTTGTAGCCATTGTCCACTTAAATTTCTTGTAATTGCTTGTTTGCTGATGATTCACTTAGATGCCACTTAAGTCACTGGAATCACTTGAAGTAATGTTTGTTTCTGAGTGTCTAACCGATTCTTCTTCTAATCTGTCAATTCAAGAACTAATATATATATATATATATATATATATATATATATATATATATATATATATATATATATATATATATATATTATATATATATATATATATATATATATATATATATATATATATATATATATATATATATATATATATAAATGGCTGATGGATAAGATAAATCTAAATAAAATCACACGGAAAAGGAAACAACAGAACACCTTAGCTCGTGCTTATATGTATTCAGAAATTCAGTGTAAACTTTATACTGTATTCTAAATATACTGATGTGGCACTAATATACTAAATTTTTATACCTTGGTAAAATATATGACGTTTATATTCAAATTATTGGCTGTCTTGCAGGATTGCAGCAATTCAAATTATAATCTCTTAACTTTAGTCTGAGATATTATATAAAATAAACACCTTAAAATAAGTTATCACAATCTTGTCTCTGGGAACGCACAAGGAGGTAGACAGCTAGCGTGGGGGGACAGGAGGAGGTGAGGTGACAGAGTGTCTGGTGTTTTTTTATTTATTTGAGATAAGATTTGACAGTTGGCGCTGAAGGCCTACGTGTTATTTATCATTACTTAAGAGTGACTAAGCTCTTCTCATAATTTGCCACCTAACGACCTGGGCGAATATAACTTACATTGCTGGGATTCTTGTAAGATAATAATTTATTTGAATACCTGTATAAACAATCTATATTTGCAATAGACATAACAATTTAAGTACCGTAATCATTTAGTACATGTACAGTACAGGTTTAAACGTAGGTCCTTTGTTAACCGAGGGACCACTGTATTGCAGTGTAGTTGTACTGTACAATATTGACTAAATTCACTAGATAACGTACACAACTAATGGTTGGTAAAACTTGTCAAGTAAGTGAGTGTCAAGTCTGTCAGCATAAGTGACAAGTGTGAGTGCTTGTGTCCCTCATCATAGGAGTCCGTTTTCTCTCGCTTCAGGACGCCTGAGTCCCTTTTCTCTTAATCTTAGAGTGAGGTGCACCACAGACTTCGTTATTCCTTGGTAGTGACAGAATTTGAAATTGCAACCCCAATTGCAACTGGGGTTGCAATTGTTGAGGCAACTAGATATGTCTGATTACAGCAAATGTAGGTGAAAGATTCTATCCTCAAAAGATGTATGTTAACATTACACCTGGAGGCAAATGCTTACTAAAGCCTAAGGAAGGATATTCCTTTAACACATAATATCTGGCCAGTATGGGAAGGATCATCGTGTCTCCGTCAGGGGGTCGTGGAGTGGTGGTCCAGTAGGCGTCACGGAAGTGTTTTAGAGACTACGGACGTATATCACGATCGAGACGTTGTTTGGTTGGGCGTTAACGGTAGCAAAGTATATATATATATATATATATATATATATATATATATATATATATATATATATATATATATATATATATATATATATATATATATATATATATATATATATATATATATATATATATATATATATATATATATATATATATATATATATATATATATATATATATATATATATATATATATATATATATACAGTGATCCCTAGGTTAATGAACGCCTCGGTTAAAAAAAAATTCGGTTAATGAACTACCTTCCGTAAGAATCTTCAACTCGATTAACGAACAAAAATTCGGTTAACGAAATCCTTGCTGTGAGAGGTTTGAGTCATAGACCACGGTCTTTGTAGACTTTATTCTAACAGCGTCAGCTGGTGACTGGCAACCGGGCGCTGCCAAAGACAAGCCCCCACCTCAACATGGGAAAACATATCATACGATGGTACAATCTTACATCTCCCCCCCCAAGTTAAAAGGAAATGACAATGCACATTTGAACTAAAAAAAGGAAAACAATGCATTCATAAAAGCAACAATAATGCAAGAAAAACCAAACAAAGGAAAAAAAACAAAAAACAAAAAACCTCTAAACTGATTTTACATCACATACACTACACCACGTAGTCCGTCAACCAGCCCGGAGGCCTACGGCCTCTCCTGGGCCTGGCCGCGCTCGACTGGGGAGGGGCCGGGGGTGCGAAAGAGGGCGCGGGTATGGAGGGCACAGCAGGAGGGGGCCCAGGATGCACAGCTTGGTGCACCACCGGAGTAGTAGGCACAGGTGTGGAGCCGTTTCGCAGGTGGCGTCTGTTGCGGATGTACACCCTGCCACTGCCACTCAACCTGACGGCATACTGCCTGTGAGGGCGGGCTTCCACCACTATGCCTGTCCTGTCCCAGAGCTTGGTAGCTGCGTCCTGCACACGCACCTGCGTGCCCACGACTAGGGGAGCCAGCTGGCAGGACACCTCCCTCCGCGACAGGACCCCTCTCCTGGGTTTCGGGCAAGCGCACCTCCCTCATACGAAGTGCCCGCCGCCAGTGCTGGTCCACCTTATAGTGCTGTCTGGCCACGGGAACGCCGTCATGGAGCTGGCGGCCGGTGGCAAGTTGGGCGGGCGACTTGTTCACCCTCCGTAGAGGCGTGTTCAGGTACTGGAGGAGGGCCTGGGATGTCCTATCGCAGTCCAGGCTACCCCCGGGCCCAGTGTTGTCCCTGAGGAGCCTCTTAGCGGCCTTGACCCCAGCCTCTGCCCTGCCATTGGACTGGGGGAAGTGGGCCGACGAGAGGCGCACCTCGACCCCCCATGACTTGAGGAAATCTGTCATCTCAAGGCTGGCAAGGTTGGTACCTCCATCCGTGGAGATCTGCTCAGGTACCCCCCACCTTGTGAAGTAGGCCCTCAGACGGGCGATGATTTTTCCAGAGGTGGCCTCGTTGGGGAAGTGGGCGATCTCCAGCCAACCTGTCAGTCGGTCAGCATATGCTAGGTACGTGTGGCCCTGCAGGTGGAACAAATCGGCCACCACTTGTTGAAAGGGATAGTCTGGCGCTGGGGTCAGAACCAACGACTCCGGAGGCTGGGAAGGGGCGTGGGTCTCGCAAGCAGCACACCGGGACCGATGATACTGCAGGTCACCCTCCATGCCAGGCCAATAGACAGACTACCGGGCCGGCCTGAACATTGAGTCGAGGCCCTGGTGCCCCACATGCAGGTTAACGGCGACCCGGTGGCGGAGGGAGTAGGGGATGACAGGGCGCACGCAGCCCTGGTCAAAGGTGTAGGTGACCAAACCCCTGACCACAGCCAACCTGTCCCTCACCGAGAAGTACGGGCGCAGACAGGCCACCTCCTGAGACTTGTGGGGGTGCCAGTCGCCCGCCAGCACCCTCGACACTAGAATCTGGTACACTGGGTCATCTGCAGCCGCTTTGCACACTGTGTCTTCGTCCATAGTGATGCACCCATCCTGATCCAGTGCTGCGATTGTGACTGCACACACTGCAGCGCACAGGTCCTCCTCTTGGTCCATGTCCTCCTCGTCGGGCGCCGCCCTGAGGGAGGGGAAGCGGGATAGGGCGTCAGCTGCACAGTTCTGCTTCCCTGGCAAGTATTTGACCGTGAACCGGTACTGCAGGGTCTTCTCCTTGAGCCTGAACAGGCGCAGATTCGCCACATCCGTGAGGGCTCTGTCCCCTAGCAAGTCAACTAAGGGGCGGTGGTCCGTCACCAGAATGAGGTTCGGGCAGCCAAGGAGGAACAGCCTGGCCTTGCGCAGGCACCATACCACAGCCAGGGCCCCCCCTTCTACTGCAGCATAGCCGGCCTCGGCCGTGCTCAGATGTCGGCTACCACACAGAGCCCACCGCCACCCTCCCCTGCAGCAGAAGGGCGTCTCTGGAGAGGCACAGTCACAGTATTGTTGCAGGACGACGAAGCCGATGCCCTCCCTGCTCCAATCTGTGACAGCTGCTGTAGGCCTGGATTTATCGTAGTACACCAAGCCGTCCCTGGCCAACTGACAGATGGTGTCCTGGGCCTGGTGAAACTTGAGCCGCAGCTGGTCGTCCCAATACACCCGCTTGCCCACTGGCTTCTTGAGGAGCTCATGGAAGGGCTCCATCACAGGTGCCGTGGCAAGGAAGGGAGCCAACTGGTTAACCAGGCCATGCCAGGACCTGATGTCAGTGATTGATGGCTGATCCGGCATGGGGAAGTCCTTGATGGCTGACAGACGTTGGGCAGTGGGCTGGTAGAGGTCCCACCCCAGGAGGAAACCCACAAACTCGGTTTCTCTCCTGCAGAACAAGAACTTTTCTGGTTTCAGCGTGATACCTGTGCGAGCGCAGGTCTCCAGAAAATCGTAGGTGTGCCAGAACGCCCCCTTCACACTGGAGTCATAGAGGAGAGTGTCATCCACGCACTTGTACTTGCGGGGCACATCCTGAATAGCGTCGTCAAACCTCTTAGTGTAAGCATCTGACGCTGAGCAATGTCCCAAGGGCGTCCTGCAGTATCGAAAACGGCCCCACGGCGTGATGAATGTGGTCAGACATCTACTCTCCTCCAATTCCACCTGATGAAATCCCCAAAAGGCGTCGGCGACGGTTTTGAACGAGTGCACTGGCACCCCAGACACCATGTCGAATGGTGCAGGTGTGTGGTGCGTCTCCCTCAGACAGCTTGCATTGAGGCGTTGGAAGTCCACAGTGCGCCTGGGCTGACCATTTTTCTTGGCCACCACGACCATCCTGGCGCACCACTCCGTAGCCTCACCAGCAGGCACTGGCTGGATGACGCCTCTCCTGACGTCCTCCTCCAACTGGGCCTTCACCTCCGCTTCCCAGTGTTTCGGAACGGGAGCAGGTGTGTGACAGGCATAGGGGGTCGTGCCGGGCGTCAGGTGGATACGGTGAGGGGGACCAGTCATGACTGGCAGTGGGGATCTGCTGGTGTTGAATGCGGTAGATGAAAAGTGGTTGAGCAGCCATGCCTCCAGCCTGGCCACATTCTCCTCCAAAGGAGGCAAGGGTATCTCAACTGGCCTCGGCGGGAAACGGCTGCTCTCAGGTTCAGGGTTCGGAGGTAGATCGTCGGCAGTGTGCCGCTCCCCTCCATCGCCCACGGCAGCCACAGCACGTCTATGGAGCGGGAAGTCGACAGGCACCAAGTTGAGGCACTTGCAGGCCTCCAATGACAGATAGAGGGCCTTGGCTGTCTGCACGAAGTAGACCTCCTGGACGGTGGACCCCTCGTCCACACTGAGGCGGCAGGGGGCGGACCCCAGACACTTGAGCTGTTTGTTTGCCACGTCCCTTAGGCCATTACGGGCCCGAAGTTGCCCCGGACACAAACCGATGTCCCGGAGCAGGGATGCCCCTGCCACACACACCATAGCACCCGTGTCAGCTACAGCCAGGACAGGGGTGGCGGGGGAATTGCCCCCGGCCTGGGACACGAACACTTGTAACCTGGGGTGGCGGGATAGCTGGGCTGTCACCACTGTAACAGCACCTGACACATCCACAGGAGCACTTAGGGCTGACTTACTCCTACAACACCTTTTGAAGTGACCAACCTTAGAGCAATTGCGACATGTAGCCCCACTTACAGGGCAGTTACTTTTACCAGAGGAATGTGACATGCTGCAGTTACCACAGTGCACGCGACTGGGGTGTCCAGGTCGGGCGGCAGCTACCTCAGACTCACCGGTGACGTCATCACCAACCGCCACTGCCACCGCGGCTGTTCCCACCACTGCCTGGCCAGACGTACGACACAATACACCAGCATCTCTCACTGCTGCCTCAAATAACATGCATTTGTTTCTAAGCACTTCAACACTATTATAACTAGAGTACCCCTGGAAAATTTCCCTTTTCAACACTGGGTTACTCAGGCCCACCATAACTTTACGTAATAGCATGTACTCAGAGAGGTCGTTATCACAGGTGGGACATTTAAATTCACACTCCACTGCCTCTGCGAAGCAGCGTTGAAAATACCTTTTCATGGGCTCCTCTTCACCTTGTTTGCTGTTGAAAAACTCGTTCCATTTCACAGTTTGGTTTGAAGATTGAAGAACCACTCCACTGATGGCGTCCAGGGCTTCCTTGGGCGAGAGCTGCTCCCATTGACCGCTGGGGTATCTCAAGTCAATCACCCTTTGGAGTGCAGGGACGCAGTTCAGGCGAATGTGGAGTGTGGCCACCAGTTGTGACCACCCGTTCAACAGCACCCATGACTCCATGGACCGCCTCCATGTCCTAAACGCAGCTGCTGGCATTTCTGCCTCACACTTCTCTGGTGCGACAGCTGCTGAGGGCTTCATGACCGGCATAGAAGCATGACCACCGCCAGCAACTAGAGACGCCATCTGAGCCATCAATGCACTCATGGCCTGCTGTTGGGCGCGCGTGGTGTTCCCCACCGGTGTAGAGAAGCCCTGGCGTCCCCTTGAGGGCGTCGAGAATCGTCGGCGTGTAGGGGCCATGTCAGCGTTCTTGTCAGGGCTGTAATGGCGTGTTGGGCCCCGACATATCCTACTCACTGCGCCATGTGAGAGGTTTGAGTCATAGACCTGTATTGCATACGGTTTTGTCAGGGCCGGAGCCGGAGACAGATGACATGGACCTATTGGAGAATTTAGACTTCCCTCTACCTAAAGAGAACCCTGCTAACAGTCACATACTCAACAACTTGGATGAGTATTTTTCTGTTCTGAATCCATCTCGAGCAAAAGATCTCACTAAGTTATTATCAACATTTCCTAAAGTCACGTCAGACCTCCCAGGGTTTTGCAATATACTTAAACATGATATTAAGCTAATCTCAGATGATGTACAACCCATTAGGCAATCAGCATATCGACTAAATCCACAAAAAAAAGATTATGAAAAAGGAGGTAAATTTTTTGTTAAAACATAACTTAGCTGAGCCTAGTACCTCCCCCTGGGCTTCACCTTGCCTTCTCATTCCAAAACCCGATGGCACCTTTCGTTTCTGTACCGATTATCGTAAAGTGAACCAGGTCACTGTCTCAGACTCCTACCCTTTACCTTTGATTGAAGATATAATAGACAGCATAGGCTGTGCCAAATTTATCAGTACCGTGGACCTATTGAAAGGATATTATCAAGTGGGACTCACGGATAGGGCAAAAATAATCTCGGCATTTATAACTCCATTTCGTCTTTTTCAATATTTGGTTATGGCGTTTGGCTTTTCTAATGCTCCGGCCACA